>NC_061523.1:22882500-23047500 GCF_022379125.1 Scophthalmus maximus | reverse complement strand
GGGAGCTTCCGCCAACGTGACCTTTCGCACCAGGTTCAACCGCAATGACGGGCGACGGAACAGAGGTCTTCAAAGCCGCCGGGGGTAAACATGTCACGGGCCCCGCGGGAGGGCGGCTGATTGCTTTCGTTATTCCCCCTCCAATCAAAATGTCAACCAGCGTGAAGAAAGCCGTCCCGCTGTGCTGGGTGATAATTAGAGGATCCGGTTTCGTTTTTTCTCCAGCTTCACATGAAGGCGTCTCTCTGGGATCAGAGTCGGGCCGAGCGAGAGGGTTTTCTTTTGCAGCGTCATCTCATCTTTGCTGCGGTTACGTCTTTGAAAGTTCTTTGATACATATATGTATTTTTTATTGGGCCTGTATTTGTGTTGGTTATTGCTGTAAAGTTTTTTTGCACTTGTGACTTTCAGTTTTAGAGTTATGCATCTCTAACAACGCCTTGAACAGGTGTCTAAGTCATTATAACAGAGGTAGTCAAAAATATATATATATATTAATATTACAAAACTTGCATTTTTCCAAAGCATTGCAGAACTATTGTTCGCAACTTGCTGTGCCCAGCCAATTGTTAGAAATTATGCAAAGTTTTTCGTCAGCTCAGCCATTTTTTTTTTAATAATTTCTTTCACAAACACTGTGCTCCTGTAGAAAAACAAAAATTCATATTTTGTCTTATTACGGCCTATAGTCGCGTTAAATAGTTTGGCAAAATCTTGCAGCTCAGTAATGGTGAATGGAAAGGAGGAGGTCAGATGCAGGAGGATACGTAAAGATAAAGGCTGCAGAAGGTTGTGGATTGGTTGACAAAGAGCCTGATAAGAACACGGGAGCCGCTGTTTGTTCCTCGTTTTTCCATTATTGTTTCAACTTTTTATTTTATTTATTTTCATTACCGTTATCATGACAACATTGTGTTGCTGATTCTTGTAACCAACGGCGATGAAGGTCCCACACGCCAACGCTGAAAACGGCATTTTATGAAAATCTATTTTTTGCGTGTGGATGAAAGTTTAAAAAAGTTTATAGAATAAAAAATAAATAAATAAAAAGTTTATTGCAAACTCAAAACGGAAGAGCCGGAGAGCTGAAGATATTGAATTGAGGAAGGGGAGTTTTAAGTGAAAATCAGTCAAATATAGTTATACTGTAAACCACGTTGGCTTGAGAAGATAAATGTTTTTAATAAAGACATTTTGAATACCTCATCTAAAGTCGTGGCTGTGGGCGACGACGACCGTCAGCGAAGTCGTTACCGCCACCGACTTCATTGAACAGAGGGCCGGTGTCGAGCTGGACGGATGTGGATCCACGTGCATGATGCAGAGCCCTGCTCGAGAGAAAAACAATAACTGCTGTAATCATATTTAATGTACATGGGGGGAAAAACAACAGCAAATGTGTTTAATGCTTCGCGTCATCCACTTATTCCCGGTGGGGTTTCGGAGGAGCTGCTCAGTTGCAGAGAGCGTTAAACTGCACAGACGACAAAGAACTATGTGTGTGTGTGTGTGTGTGTGTGTGTGTGTGTGTGTGTGTGTTTGTGCATCGTCCTCCTCCGGGCTGCGACTGTAAATACAGTGAGTCTGGTTGTCTCAGTGATCCGTGACCCTCGATTGGACCAGCAGGGATTCACCACGGCGTCATTAAAGCCACACAGAGTCGCCCCCCGCTGCGCGACGGCTAATTGAAGCGGAATTAAAACAGGAACATTTAGTGAACATTAATATTCGTTTCTCCGCCTTGGAAAGCAGCAAACTGTTCCGGTTGTCGTTTCCGTGGCTCGTGAACCAAGCGGGCTGTTCGGCCCGGATCGCTCCGTTTCCCCGCTGTTTGTCGTTTCACAAAGCGTTTTTCTCCGCGGCTTGGCCGACGCAGTTTCACCGCTGAGTTCCTCCATGAGCTCCTGCTGTTGTTGTTGCTGCTTGAGAAACTGGAGAAACTTTAAAGGGACAGTTCAGTGATTTTGAAGTGGGGTTGTATGAGTCAATGATGCATAGTCAATATGTGACCTTATGGAGATGGTGATCAGCGATGTTGTTTGGAGGAGAAGTCCCACTGTTGCAGAGGGGACCAGCTGAAAAACCTCTTTATCGCCACTTTTTTAAATGCTTACCTAAAATATATATATATACATATATATATACGTTCAATTGCACATTGTACATCTGTTTAAGTTTGCGCTTTTTTTTGATACTGCACCGCTGTGAGACGGTCTGGCGGAAAACTGAAGCGGTGAAAAAATACGTCCTCCAGCGTGCAATTGAACGGATCTGTTTTTTTAGGTAATGTTTAAAAATGTGGCGATGAAGAGGTTTTTCCGCTGGTCCCCTCTGCAACAGTGGGACTCCGACTTTCGCTTCCTCCACTTCTCCTCCAGTCTCCGTTAAGCGACATCGCTGATCACCGTCTCCATGAGGTGACACATTAACTGTGCATCAGTAACTCATACAACCCCACTTCAAAATCACTGAACTGTCCCTTTAAAATAAAGCTTTAACAAAATAGTTCTGTTTCTTTTACTTTCTCTAAGGAGCTGTAGGAGTGAGTCGCACTGTGACATGAAGCGACATGAAGTAGTTTCAGTTTTTTCCTGTGCGGGAGGAAAAAAAGACAATTTGGCCTCCGTCGCTGGATCATAAACGGGGCACTCGAGGTGGGAAGATGATTATGACAAACACATTAGCGCCAAAAGCCATGATGGTCAATTAGTGATGTTCCTTGAGTAGATCGGATCCACGTGTACAAGCGGCGGAGGACGAGACACAGACGTGGCTTCGCCGAGATCCATTCACCATCCTCACAAACTTTTATATGAAGGTTAAAACTCCTTTATCTTTTAAAGACTCACTCGCAAAACCATTTTATATTTAACTTCCTGGTTCTAATCGCCCCGACTAGTTCGGTCTCATCAGTCAGATCGTCTTGTTCCTTTTTTTTTTAGATTTAAATGGCTCCATGAGCAAAGAAATACATTTTCTCCTTTCTTAGTTAGCGAACTGCAACGTTTCCTACCTGAATACAGTAGGAGCTAGTTAGCTCGTTACTATGAGAACTATTCACCAGCATCATAGCTGCGGGGGGCCCACAGAGACTGCCTGTGTGTAGGGCCCAGAATCTGGTGCTACGGCCCTGCGGAATCCTAAAACGAGCCGCGCTCTTTCAGCTCCGTGATTTTGTTCCTCTTTCCAACCTGTCGTCAGAGAGGAGCTGGTTGGAATATGTTCTCGTTGAATACAGTTACAGATGTGCTCTTTGGGTTTTTTTTGGCCTCGCTCAGCTCTCTTCCTGTTTCCCCGGGGCGGGAAAAAGGTCACGCCCGGCGATTTGCCCTTGGTAAACGATCCGCGCCCTCTTCCCGCCTCGCTCCGCTGAACCCGCTTTTTTAATTTCCTTCTTTCTTTTTTTTACTGTCGACTCACTCAACGCCTCCTGTAGTTCGTCCTGCAAAAGCCGCGCTCCATTCATCAAACCACGCCGCCGCCGCCGCCGTTTTCCTGCGACAGGGAATAGCAGCGATTCGTCCCGACTGCTCCCGTCAACTAATTACGCAAATACAAGTTCCCCTGACAGAGATGCAGGTGCACTGATTTCTTTTTTATTCCATTCCTTTTTGGTGTGTGCGTGTGTGCGAGGGAGCGATCAGCCTGCGAGCTCCTTTTCGGCGGTGGCTCCGCGCGCGCGTTTGGCAGCCGCTCGCCCGCTCGCCAACATAATGACTTGTTGTTTTCCGGGAGCATCCACTCCGATTGCCGCCCTCTCGCCCAGCTGCAGGCTGCACGTCCAAATTTGTATGAAACGGAAACGCAATTAACACGTGTCACAGCCAATTATGTTCAGCACCCTCGCACTAATCGCATTCTGCCCCGGCAACGCGACGCAGGGAGACGTTTCCCTTCGTCTCTTCTTTTTCAGACCGCCCAGCTTGTGAGTCACAGTTGGACTGAATATCTGGCTTCTGACAGAAGGACGAAAAGGACCGGATGAAGCTGAGGGCGTCACTGCAGCAGGTAGTGACGGCTCGGGAGGAAGAGAGGTCGTCCACAAAGCGGAAGGTCGGCGGTTCGATCCCGGACTACCCCCAGTCCAAGACCCTTGAGCCTAAATTGTCTCTGACGGCTATAAAAGTGTGGTACATGGCAGCGCTATGTGAATGTGAAGAGAGCGCCACAGTCTATAAATACAGTAATTAAAGATAATTACATCTGCAGCTGATTACGTCCAAACTCTATGCAACATCTTGTAAGTGTGGATATACAGTATTCCTCATGCAACAAACCACCTTTTATCTCATAATGTCTATTAGAGCTGCAAATACACACCAGCTCACTGATTGGTTTGGTTTCTAGGCTATAGGCACATTTCAGGTTATTACATTCTTTTAATTGCATAGTTGGTAAATAGTGATCAATAGAAAACAGCGATCGTCTCCGAGACTGGACCGCCGCTTCTTATCCTCTCCTGCCTGGAGAACTTCAACCACCAACTGGATGATTTGACTCATAATGCAACTGAGATGAAGTGAAAATCAGTTCTCGTTCCTGCTCTTGTTGATTACCGGTGTGTGTCCTCGCACGGAATCCGCAGCCGCGATCAGTTCAGCGACTCCGTATATGGGGATAATGTGGGATAAAAGACGCCGACGCCATCACGGCCCACTGTTGTGTTTCAACCGCCACGCGCGGCGCCGAAGAGGCGACGTGTTGACGACGGACTCAAGCTCAGAACAGGTGCCGAAGGTCGCATCCTACTTCTGCCTGTGTGGGGACCGTGATGCCCGACCGCCTGATGTGTGGTGACCTGACAAACCTGCGGAAGTACAGCAGCGCATAATTGCACATGCACCTCGTCCACCTTCGTCTGCTCTTCATCGGCGCCGTAATTAGTGCCTTGACGTAAAGATAGGTTGCCGGGGTGTAATAATCGCTGTCTGTAACTTTGCGGGGCCGATCGGGAAGCGCGTACGCGCGGCTCATTATGCATGCGCAGTCGAAATGTCATCGTTACAAGAAGTTGGACAAACGGCAGGAGAACAAATCGACACCGAGTGCCGGCTAGACGCTGCGGATTAGGAGAGTGGGAGCCTGAGCTGTTCTGGCCTTTTCTTTTTTTTCTCCAGTTAGTCCGACATTTAATTGAAATCCGATGCCGCTCAAGACGAAGTGATAAAGTGTGACTCACGAGACGGAGAACGCGACAGGGGAGCGAGCTCGGCGGGCTGGTAGTTAGGCACAGCGGCGCTCCGAGTTCAGCGCCGATGACAGAGTTAACGCGCTGGTGTTCAGCAGATGTAATGTTCACCATGAGGACCGGCCTGGTTAACATTTGCTAATTAGTGCAAAGAACGTAGAAGCTGAGGCTGACGGCAATGTCGGAAAAGTATTTTAATTTTTTTGACCTTGACGGTGGAAGTTCAATTCACAAATTTGCCCGGAGAAATAATAACGATCCAACCAGACGCTGCTTAGATACTTTACTCGAGATTCAACGCATGATTTGTCATCTCAGAACCATGAATTTTCCAAATTCACGAGGTGGATGTTGAGATATTTCACTTATTAAGTAAAGTAGCTCATTCTTACTTTGACCTCTGAATCATTTTTAACTGCTGGTGGTTATTTGTCCCCAAGAGTCACCAGGGTTCATCCTCCTTCACTGGAAATTCATCCAGTAGTACTCATGTCGGCCTCATGGTGGCGCTAGATGGAAGTCAGGGGGATTCATAAAAAAATGATTGTGCATTTTTTTCTATTTTTCTATTTGTCAAAGCGAAGACGGGAAAAGATTAACATGTATACACGTTGAACATATAATTAACATATGTCTTTTGTATGGTAATTATGGTTTCTCAAGATATAATGACTGACCTAAAATCCAGGAAGAAAAAAAAACAACAAAAACGAGATTCTGGTAATTTATAACAAGCTCTGGAGATCAGCGGTAGTTCAGTAAAGCAGATGTAAAAATCCCCATGTGTCTCACTGTCTTACAGTGTTTTGCCGTACTTAATGGTTATACATGAAATTTTCATCGCGGGAAAAAACGACTCCTAGTAGAGGACTCGCACGTCTTGTTATGTTTCCTGTCAAAGGGAAAAACATTAAGAGGATTTGAGGATTATATTCAGTACGCGCGCGGTGACACCAGTCATTTTTACATATATTTTAAAGCTGGGGGGAAATATATCACGTTTTGTCATAATTGCCTGGGAGGTCGATTGCTTGCACACGCGCGTCCGTGCATCGTACGAAAAACACCAGTAATGTGCCGCGCTCGCTCCCCGAGGGATTTCCACGTGGGATGCTGACTTTGGACAAATGAGACGCATCGAGCTGATCACTGCTCGCCGGAGCGCCGCGGTTACATGTGCTTTGTTTCGTACACGGCACTGTACCTACTGTATATCCTGTAAGACGGTAGTTCCTTGTGTCATGCGGGTACTATACATCTTCTATATTATAATCTCTTTTTATTTGACTATATATTTCCACATATCCCTACGAGGAAGCTGTCGACTTAACTCTTCTGCGCTGCCCTTGTTTCTCGGTGAATTGCTGTTCATTATTAAATTTCGTTGCCCATTATTTGTTTTGATCAAAATGTGATCAGTCTTGGTCGGAAGTTGGCAAAATAAACTCCTCTACGGTTCAATGGCCGCTTGAGGACTGAATATCAAAGTTTATCTAACTTAAAGGAGACATATTATGCTCATATTCAGGTTCATAATATTAATCTAGGTTAATCCTTGAAAAGGTTTACATGCTCCAATGTTCAGTGAACACATCAGTTTCCTCAGACTGTCCGTTCCTGCAGCTCCTCTTTCACAGCCTCCGTCTGAAACACTTGGTTTCAGCTCCTGTCTCTTTAAGGCCCCTCCCTCCCTCCCTCCCTCCCGCCCCAGTCTGCTCTGATTGGCCAGCTGGCTCCACTCTGTTGTGATTGGTCAAACGCTTCCAGGTGGTTTTGTTGTGTGTCTAGCAAACAGAGCTGTTTCCTGTAGTCGCTACTACATGAGGGAAGGATTTACTGTGATAAACACTTTACTGTGTGAAATTTAGTATTTTCAACAATGTCGCGCTTCAACATTTTGTCTTATCGCTAAATCAGGTAACACTTGCTTATGAACTCGTCATGAAAAGCCATAAGTGGTGAGGTAAGGTTTAGGCAACAAAAGTACTTTGGTTAAGGTTAGGAAAAGATCCAGGCTTTGCATTTTGTCAAATCAGCATTGACCTTTTACAATATTTAACCAAGCAATTGTCTTTGAACGCAACCATAAAAACATCAACTGCGCTTTAGTTGCTGCGAGCAGATACTGAAGGAAAAGCTATTGAAAGTTATATATTAATAATTGGTGACTTGGCAGATAAAACGAAATTGAACCAGCGTTAAATTGATTTCAAAATGCATTTCCTCTTCTAAATTACACGCGCGTGAACATCATCTCAGGTTTGACAGGGTTGAAGACGGACGACAGATCTCATGATGTGTTTGCTGTTTACGTGCACATGCTGTGTTTGCTTATGCGTACGAGACAAAGACAAGCCAATCTTTTCATTTCCTGCGCGTGAGGATTATTCCGTCATCCACTTCTACATAACTAACATTGTGTATGATAGTATCTTTCTCAGCCACATTCAGTAATGTGCTCACAGACCTGAGACACAAAAGGAACACTGTGTTTTCTTCACAAACCCACGCACGGCATGAGGCGGCGACTTCCGAGACAAAGCGCCATTCATCATCCCGCCCTCTGCAGGGTCCCTCGTGGAAGTTGGGGAATCACAAGTGTCTCGCGTCTTTACTAACACCTCCAATTTAATACTCCACCTCCTCTCACCATTGGTCAGTGAGCAGAAACAATAGGAAAACGCTTTCTGGGTTCCATAAATACCACTGTCCCACGTGAGCAGGACACGCGGCAATCGGACACGCGGTATTTAATGAAATACAAACTGTACCAGGTCCGATTGCCAGAAGCATCCGCTCTGGTTCCACCACCTGCGCTCTTGACAGGAACTCACCGGTGGGAGCGACGCGGAAACGGCAGACGGGGACGTTGCTCTCGTCTGGCATTGATGATTTCCCGCCCCCAGAAACACCGCGGCGCCCATAGCTGGTTTGTCACATAATATCATAACTAATGTGTTTCTCTTCACTGAACTATTAGATCAGACGGTTGAACAGAATAAAGGTGCACGCAGACGCTAGTAATGATACAATGGCATCGTTCAAGGAGGAAGGGAAGAAACCAGAATTCAGGTTTTTAATACTTCCTCCAAGGATGTAGTTGTGTTTTCATTGCCGTCACTCAAAAACCATTTCCATAAAAAGGTTTGTGGAGAATGTGGGAGCATGATTCAAGGAAGAACCCACTCAATTTCAGAGTGGGTCTGGAAAAGCAGGTGGACTCAGGAATGATCTGCGTTAGTTCGGCAGTAATAAGCGCTCTCCCAGTTGTTGTAGTTCAAAATGGGGATTATTGATTCTGAGGAATTTGGCATCTGCACCCTCTCATAATTGCTGCAAAAGAAAATTGTATTTCTTTAAAGTAACGGCTAACCTAGCTGCATCGCAGTTATGATATTGAAAAGGCTGCTGAAGGCTGTGTGATGTGGTTGAGAGCAAGTTTGTCGACTTGTAAACTTCTATTATTTTTTCAGTTATTTTTTCTGATACGATCATGTAGCAGAGTCACAAGGTCGTGTTTGTCTTTCTGCAAGAAATTGAACGGCATAAAAACTAGCATGGATGAATATGATTTAAAATATATATAGATATATATCTATATATATATATATAGATATATATATAATATATATATCTATATATATATTGTTATTTAAAGGGGGAGTAAGCGATGGTGGAGAATTGGAGATTGTAGAACCCAACAGACAAACAATGCCTCCTCAGAAGCTCCGCCCCCCCAATTCATGGACGCCCATTGCCAAGGCAACGAACGACTCTGGATCTGCAGCATCATCCACATCGTCCACAGCGCCACCAGTTGGGAACAGCTCACAAACATTAGCAAACATGAACAAAACCATAAAAAGCAAATGTCTCTGACCCGTCGAGCAGAAACAGAGAAGCTGCCGCATGGTTTTTTTCCGCCTGTTCACATATTTCCTTTTCTATTTCACCAAGATTGTGATGGACTTTTACTTTTTCCCTCACCGACTAAACCTCCTTCCTATTTGTTGTTACGCTTCGGATGTTGCTGTTGGACCATTTGCCAAAAAACGATCAATTACTTAACGTAAGAGAGCGAATTAGTTGTTTTACAGCTGTTAAAATCATCAAATCAACCCTCACGTCTTGTGTATCTCGTGCACGTAGCACTGAGGGCCACAGTCAGTTGAATATGCATTTGGTGTTTTGTTTTTGTAGCACCTCAGCATGTGAACGTACACATGTATGCTCATGTAAACGTGTGCGTGGGCGCGTTCGAGCGAGCCGACGAAGTGCGTCTCCCTGCATTGTTTCACAGCCACGGAGGTGAGCCGACCTCCTGCAGGCTAATTACAGTTCGCGGGGGGCGAGATAATGAGCGGCAGACGGAGGCGCACGTGGGAAAAAATACACAACTCTCCCGTTTACTGGCAAATTGGCTGCCTGGATGTTGTGCAGCTCCAAAAAAGACGGCCGGCGCGGGTCAAAAAGGAGCCACGGCGAGATGGATACCCTCACCGCCGCCTCCTCCTCCTCAGATACCTGGTAATTCCTTTACCTGTGGGGCCTAATTAGTCGTCAGCGAGGATGAGAGGGGGGCGCAGACCTAGATTACTCTGCCACCGCTCCCGGAGTTGGGATGATGACACCGTCACCATGTGCCCCGCGCTCATTACGGCGCCCGGGACACGAGCTGGATGACAGGTCCTCCACCGCGGGTACAAAGGTAGAAGGAGAAAGATCCCGCTGTCATTTCTGTTCATTTCACCGAGAGGGGGAAAAAAAAGAGTCATTATCCGCGGCCGCAGGGCGGACGTCCTCGGTCCGAGGTGATGGGGGAGGAGGTGTTCTCTCGATTGGAAGCGGCGAGCTTCAATAAAAGATTATCCAGCGAGGCTGTGAAAGAGTTCGCCTTTTTGAAATTTGACTCCTGAGGTGAAAACGGCTTTGATAAAACAAGGGGGGGGGTTTAAGGTCCAGTGTCGAGGATTTAGTGGAAGTGGAATGTTCTTATATTCATAATCGTGTTTTCATCAGTGTACGATGAGAATCTTTTATATTTGCTTACAGTATCTACATGTGGAACAGGTTCTCTTTGCCATGGTTCTACAGTTTTCTACAGTAGCCCAGTGCGGACAAACCTTACCACTGGAGACGATCTTTTGCCTTTCTACGTCACCTGTAGGCCACAGGTAGAGTTTTCATTTGGTTGCAATCGACAACGTCGGCTTGTACCGTGACAGTTGCAGAAATGGGAAAATGACCCGGAGAAGACGAGTTCTCGGAATTCCAATGAATAAAGCAAATGTCATGGCTCTGAAATGTTATGTTTTACTTTATTCGGAAGAAGCGGGAAGAGAACAGATCTCGTATCAACACACGGAAGCATTACGAGTCCCCCTCAGGCGGACTGAGATGTGAGAAACCGCAGCGCGCAACTCTCGTCAGCCTCAGCAACAGCAAGGCGAAGAGGTTAAACCGCTGCGGAGGAGTGAGGTCTGAGAGGTGACCCCGGGAGCGCGAAGCAGCCGCAGGCGTCGTGTGGTGACGAATGGATAATCCTCAGTGAACCGCAGCGTGAGATTCCTTCACATTGAAAAACCTGTGGCTTGTGTTTGTCCCAGAGGAGTTTGACCTGCGCCGCGCACTGTCGCCGGCGAGACATCCAAATGAAGCAGCAGCGATGCGTTTGAAACGGAGGAAAAACATGTCGTAATGTGAACCAGTAGCATTTGAGCCCTTTTGGACTCATTGAACTCTGCTCTGGTTTGAGCTCATCACACACTGACACAAGCACTTCTCCACCTGAATTCAGACCTCGCCGGTGAACCGGGAGAGACGGGCTGCGCGTCCACATCTGGACAGCAGCTGCCGTCGCGGGGGAGCGGCCTCGCGTTCCTCCAGTCCTTGCAGACCAGTCAAGCGCCTCTTGGAGGCCAGATGGTGAATGTGGCTCGCCCACGCTCGGATCTCTCTTTGTCGCGTAGCGCCCGCTCGGGCGTCGGTCGACCTGTGCCAGGCCGCCCCGGACCGAAGGCAATACTCACGAGGTGCCTCCGTGTCGGCCTCCTCTCGACCCGACCGCAGCAGAGCCGGAGGCCACGACCCGGCACCGCTCGGTCAATATTCAAAATGGAGGCAGAGCGTGTGACAGAGACGCTGACGTACCGGGGCCTTGAGCTCGGCACTGTTTCTTACTTTGCTGTGGCGTGTGGCTGATTAGCGGCTTGTGAAGCGCCGCTTTGCGTCCAGGCCCCTGGTGAGAGCCCCCCCCTCGGATTATAAATAGGTTATTGAGCTCCTTCAGCAGTGTCTCTTGATATATGGACCCCTGCGGCTTCTCTCATGTTCTTGATATTCAGTAGGTGTTCGAGGGGAGGGCTGTCAAATCAACACTACAGATTTCTGCAAGGCGTAATGTATAATCCCGTTGACGACATTCATTAGATATACACCCGCACAGTTGTATTGAGGTTCAGAGTCCATTTACAGATCCTGCCTGCGTGAAGGTTTTCTGCTCTGTTGGTTTTTTTAGAAAGGTTTCAACTTTAATGTTGTTGTTGAATCTTAAAGCCCCAGTGTGTAATTTTTTTGAAATTTTCTGGCAGCATCTGGTGGTAAAGTTGCAAACCGCAACCAACTGAGCGACCGACAGGGGACACTTTATGGTGGCGCACCGCTGATTCCATTTCCAAGTTTCCGGCAGCAGCTGAAAATTCTACGCCAACGACCGTATTCAACACGACAACAGCAGAGACTCACACGGAGGTCGGGTCCACCTCATGTTACTATAATTAACTCATTCAGAGTTGATTATACATATATGAACACATAGTTATGGACAACAATTTCTGTGAATAAGTTCTTCTAAATATTACACACTGTAGCTTTAACACTTTTAACGGATCAGTGTTTCTAATAATAATCTGAAATAATACATTTAAATTTTGTGTCTGGGATCAGTTTTGGTAACAATATTTTTCATCCTTCGCCTTAGAAACGTCTGTTTACTATTTTTATTGAGGGGGGATATCAAAAACTACCATTTACTTTGGCTGTTGTACTAAATGGTCCAGTATTCTGCAGCCCTGACTTGGGAACCATCCTGGACACTTAAACTCGACTTAAACTTTATGTTTATTTCTTGTTTTTCCCACTTTAACCACCCAGATTCAACCTGTCGGTCCACTGACACCTCACATCACAAACGTGCTTATCTTACCTGTGCGTGTAAGATTATTTCCCCCCCACAGGAATAAATCTTCATCCGTCGCCTCCGCGATCGCGCCAACATCGAGGACATTGGAAATATATCCAGCGATGAAAATGTTCTACATTTAGATATTCAGGCTTAAATATGCAAAGATATGCACAGGCATAATTCTCACCTGCAGGGTGGAGGTGTTGAGCTTTGAGTAATCACTGGAACGGGAGTCTAATCTTATGACAAAAGAGAGACTTTCCCTCCCGAGAGCTCCCAGCGCAGTGAATGTTTCAAACGGCGAGACAACAGCGCCGCTGTTAACGGGAGACGACGTGTCGAGAGTCGGAGACGCGGCCCGCAAAGTCTCAGGAAACATCTTCGCATATGATTTGGTTTTGTTGTTGTTTTTCATTAAAAGACAAATGAAAACTAAAAAGAAAAGAAAAAATTGCAACACTGGGAATTTCATTTAATGAGTAACACTATATGGAAAATATTTTCTGCTGCACTAAACCCAAGACTCATTAAGATTTAATCAGGTCTAATGATAGAATGCATGTAATTCAGTGGAGCAATAACACAGGGCAGGGCTGGAGCTCGTGAAAGCAGTAGCAACACTTCATGTGCCACATGCAACTTCTCTGATATGAGTCAATATCATAACCCACATATCGTCTTTTGTTCTTTTATTTTATTTACCTGAGATTAAAAAGAAGGGCGGGGGGGGGGGGGACTATGGAATTACAAGTGATTTAATAACAATTAACGATGAAAATGAACACATTTTAAACATTCTATGCAGATGACATTTCCTGACCTACAAAAAGAGGTGTGGCCATATGACAAACAAACTGTCTGGGGACGTCAGCAACACATCTGTGGATCTAAAGTATAGCGGTAGCTTTTCTTGCATTTCCACAAAATGTGTTATCCAAAATATGACGAGGAGAAATGTCGAGTCATCTGACCTCCGCTGGGTCCAGGTCGGACACGAAGATACCGAGTCTGAATTGCAAATGTCAAAGTCACAGAGGAGAGTCGGGACTAAAGTCTGCAATGTGGGATTGACCGCAGAATGATGATTGACCTCGTGTCCGGGAGCGAAGACGTCCCTTTTCTACTGAGAAATCAAAGCCGTTGCCACAGATACTGACGGTAAACCAGACTCCTGAATCCTCCCACCTTCTGCGGCAGCACATTTTGCTCTGAAGCAACTCGAGTCCAAGTAACCGGAGTGTTTGATGTATTGGAGGATTTAATATTTATTTCTTTTCCTCTCAGCGAGCGCGCCTCTCCAAGCGTGGGCGTCTGCTGTAGGCGGAGTAATCCTCCTCAGTCTCCGAATCCAAACAGACCCAGAATGAAAGGAAAGTGCAATTACTCGGCCTCATTCGAGATCAATTGGACGCCATTGTCGATATATATATTCAGGGTTGTTACTCATCTTCTTTTTTTTCTCCTCTGAGTGCTGCGGACCATGTGGGCTTTTTTCCTCTTTGTTTCTGGGACGTGGTGAGAGGAGACGGAGGTTAGAAGTAGGTGGACACCATGGGGAGGGATTATTTACTGGATCACTACTCCTTCATCTTTTCATTTGAAGGAACATGGCATCTGAACGTTTCCCCTGCTACACCGGTGCAGTTGTACGAATTAAATGTAGATAGATTATAAAAATCAGCACAAAATGTGCCTCAATAACCTCAGCGTTATACAATATAATAGTATTATACCCAGACCTTTTGTCAGAGGTTGGCTTTCGTGCACGTTATAAGATAAGATGAGATAAGAGGCTTTATCGTAAATGGACAATGACATTTTGATTGGTAGCTCATGGAGAAACCAGTGGCAATATAAAAACGGGATGAGGAAGAAAAATCTAGGATATTTATTGTCTTTATCAATAATTGCTTTACGTGCATTTGTGTCATCAATTTCCATAACCGTGCTATTTCAGGTCGACTATATAACATCCGCCCACAGACTGGCTGCACACATCCACATGTTGTGTTTATGTTACGCAACATGTTTTTCAGTTGTACAGATTACCATAATAACGCACAGAATTAGAAGTCAATAAATAAATGGCCTACTGTATGTATGCGGCCAATTATTGAAATATTGCATAGAAGGGTTCGTTAGCCGCCTACTAAAGTAGCATCTGCACATTTTATATTTTTTCTTCACTCTTTTATTAGATAAAGTCTTTATCTTTTCAAATTTGAAATGAAAGCACAGACAGATGCATACTGTATATTTACTATAAACTACAAATGTATTTACAATTTCTTGTTGTCATGGATGACAATCATCTTTTTTAAGATTATAAAAAGGCAACACGTGTTTTTACATATTTAGGTTCATGCCAACAGTGGTTATGTCCATAACAATAATTCTCCCAGCCTAAGTAACAGTATGCATCTGTTCCCATGTGTATAAGTAGGACAGAGATAATGTGAAATGACCATTTTTAATATAACAACCTGTCCTGGTCAAGGTGCACGGCTCTGACAGCGACACCCGTTTCCACAACTCATGGATTCTGGACTTGTCACCTTTTTGAAGCTAAATATAGCAGAGCTTCTGCCCCGATATCGTCCATCTGACAGGTGATGAAGGCAAATTCCCTGCCACTCAGTCACAGTGACACCCGCCCAGAGAGAGCGTTCTTTCATACCGCACAATGGATGCTTTCCATTATTCATTATTTTCAGCTATAAAAAAAAAGAAAGTTCCTCTCTATATGCATATGAAACGTCTTCAAGGTAAACCGGACATTTCCATCAAGTCAAGAGCAAATGGAATGTCAAGTTTTCCATTCCAGAACAAACTCGCACATATTCAGCTCCTTGAAGATGTAATCCGCCCACATCCTGCTCAGATTATAACAAATGGTCCCGATGCATGGAAATATTCTACCGTCCTGAGACTCCGCCCCCCTGCGATGCCTGTGGGCTGTTTGTTCAACCAGTAACACGTCCTACTTTATCTCTCCACAGCAGCATCATCATCATCATCATCATCATCATCATCATCATCATCATCAGATATGCTCTGGTTAGCATTTTCCCTTTATTAATATAAAGGATATCAATGCAAAAATTGTTGTCCTCAAGGGTAAATGGGGTATGAGGAGACTTCTGCTACATAAAGAGTGCAGTTAGATGATTATGAAATATGAAATATGTCAAATAAATGCAATTTACATATGAGAAGCCGCAAATACACTGTAAATATTAGTTTGTTAACTCATTGCTTCAGAAATAATAGGCAAACTTAAGATGGTGAGCTAAAATAAATAAGTTAGTTGTAGTTATTACATTTGACACATACAGGAAAAAAAAAGATTTTTCAGTTTTCCCCTTTCCTCTAGAGTGTTGGTAGGTTTTCCACAGTAAAGGGAGAAAACATTACTTCTGAAACTCCAGCCGCTACTTCCGTAAGATGGTGACATCACGATGGTATGGCTAGTCGGACACGCCCCCGCCAGGTAAAGAGAGTACTTCCTGCACGCGCTGGAAGCTGTTGACCAATCACAACAGAGTGGAGCCAGCTGGCCAATCAGAACAGACTTGGCTTCATCGGGAGGGAGGGGCCTTAAAGAGACAGGAGCTGCAGGAAACTGAATTTATAAACCTGAATATGAGCATAATATGTCTCCTCTGAGGCTCAGAACAGAGTTTAAGACTTGGACATCCCAAACTGAATGCAATCCAAAATTCCACTCAGTTGACATTATGTCGGTGGCAGAAACCTCAAAGTCTCAATACAAACTTTAATATCTGTACGACAAGACATCGTTCGAGCTTAAGGTTCGTTGTAAGATGACAAGTTATTAAAATGTGATGGTTTAATATATAGTTTGTTGTTGGTTTTGTTTTTGATTGTGTTTGTTGACACTGCGATGTCCAAGTCAAATTATCCCTCATCTTGTTTGATCATTGTGATTTTGTTCTGTTCAGACCTTCTATGCAGTAACCAGGCAGCGGGATGTATAATCTCTTTTGCACAAAGTGAAAGTGAAAGCTCCGACCTGGCTTCGAGACATTATAGTAAAGAACTATGACGACGTATCTCACTTGATTCAAGGCCATTTTTCTCTATAGCTCACTGATACAGATTTAAACATCTATGTCGGTAAGAAATCATAATTTTTGCCCAATCTCGCCAAATTTAGTAAATATTCAGAAACATCTGTGTTCAGAAATGTCTCTCTGTTTTGGTTTCTTTTGAAGCTGTGTTGAAATTATATCACATGTGAGCACACATGATTATCACGGAGGCAGAGATTTACTGTCTGTGTGTGGGGGGGGCAACCAGCACTTCAAAGGCTTAGCATGCATGCATCACTCCGACTCCACGTCTTATGCAAATCCTCATGCGGCGTTTTACATTTCCAAAACAACACAGGGACACACACGGTGAAAATCAAAGGACGCTCGCACGGAGAAGACGTGTGAGCGGGATTATGCAACCGGTCGGATGGCGCGGCCATGTTTCTGGGAGGTGACAAAAAAAAAAAAAGAAGAAATCAAAACCGTTTCATTACATCACGGGATAAAGTGAAGCGGGGCCCGGTTCATTTGAAACCCAGGTAGCCGCTTTGATCAAAACGTTGACACCTGAAGAGATGGCTTTCGTGCCACGTTAGGCACTTGAGGGACGTGATGCAATCACAATGACCTATTGAAGCACGCGGCGCGATGTGCCATCGACTTCTGAAGAGGCTCCCGTGAAAAGCCGCTGCTCCCCGGGGCTCCTGTCATTCGCTCGTCACGGTGAAATATTGCACCGTGGGTAAACAGGATGGATTCCAAAGTGTTTTATAATATATGCTCTATTCGGGGTTGGCGTTGTCGGGAGTGAGTCACAAAGGGACGGAATTATCTTGTGAAAGCTTTACACTCACATTCCCCCTCTTGTATTCTCCTCTTGTGCATTATTTTTCTTTTACCATCCTGAAAAACACTCGCTGAATATTGTTTGCTTATTTTCCTAAATCCCAGTTTGACACTATTACAACTGACAGAGAGAATTAAGAAGTAGGAGTGGCATTTGGTTTGTGTTTGTTACCTGGTGTTTTGGATAAAAACTCTCAATCTCTTTAAATTGTGACCTTGGGAAAAAATCACAGCCCATTTTTTCATTTGTTCTGGAGGATCCACCCGTGACGTCGACCACTGATTTGTGAGCTGTTGTTTGGCCGGCGCCATCTTGTTTTTTTGGAATCAGAAGTAACCATATTTGGAGGAGCGGGGGGAGGGGCCTAACTGAGAGCCCGCCCACTACTCTTCCACCTCATAGACTGTATATCAAAAAAAGACGTAGTCACCTGGTCCAGAAAATTAAGCTAATGCGGAAGTGCCTAAAGCCTGTGTTCTCTGGAATCACCAGCAGAGGGCGACTCCTTGGTTGCAAAAAGAAGTCAAGGGGAAAATGGTTTTACCTCTCACTTGATTTATTAACGTCAGAAAAACATTTACCTCTAGTTTCAAGTCTTCTTCAATACAACAAGATGTTCATTTTGTAAAGTGTGGTCTCGTTTAGAGAGACGTTACAGCTCCGCGGCGTGGATACAGCGTGATTGACAGCTGGCCCGTCGAATCGGTGCATGGTTTCAGGTGTAGGTGAGTTCAGTCCAGTTCAAAAACACCAACATGCCGCTGGTCGAAGTGCGAAAACCCAAGGCTTCAAAATGGCAGCTCACAAACCAAAGCTTGACGTCACGGTGGGTTTTGACGCCACCTACACCTGAAACCTGCAGCCATTGGGCGGTACAAGCTGTCAATCATATGCTTTCAAAAACCCAATGTAATACGTTACTTCATCGTCTATTTGACTCTTAATGGACCATAATTTACTGAATGAACATCATGCTGTATGAAGCTAGAGATTGAGCCATAAACTCCTCAGAAAAATGTTTTACTGAGGTTATAAATCAAGTAGAGTCATATTTTCATTGACTTCAGTGGAGTCGCCCTCTGCTGGTGATTTCAGAGAATACAGGATTTAGGCACATTGATTTTCCGGACCCGGTGATTACAACCATTTTTTCAAAGAGATAAACACGTAAGGCAGAAAAACTGTGGAAGTGTCACGTCAGAAACGCTGCAGATAGAAATCCCATCCTGGTCCTGAGAGCAGGTTTTGAATCGTCTGTTTTTTATTGTTGCTGTAGAATCTCGGTGTCGGTCGGCACAGTCGAGCGATGCGTGAGACGAGCCTGAGCAGTGATCCGTTCTGACGGGAGGCACGGACGAGATGATTACAGTAATACGTTACACCAAATCAGTCGAGTGGAAAATCCCCGGTGTGCTTTATATGTATATGTTTTAACCCACCTCGTCGCCTCAGCACGTCGAACTCATCCAGTCGGAATGAAAGAGGTTCGATGAGGCGCGGACACTATTTTGCAGCCCTGCCTGGCGGGAGACAAGTTCACATTAACGTATGTCTACAGTGCATATTACAAAAACAAAGCTCTTTGTCATCCTGCCATGATCCAGGGCAGGGGTACGTTTCTGATCCCATCCTCATCTCTGAATTCGCTTCAGTCATATGTCCCTAGTTCTTGCTGCTCTCAGCTTTGTTGCAGGTACCACTCCATCGCTAAGACAACCGGGACTTTGTTCCCCCCGGGGGGAAGGGTTTCCTCCCCGGCCGCGCCCCCAGCCCTCGACAACGCAAAGCCAATCAAACGCTTCGGCGTGTCGATTATCGGGTTCAGGATTAGGAGTCACGGTCGAAGAGGGAATGAGGCGGAATTCATTTGCCTGCGAGGGTCGACATCCACACTCACTCTCAGGGTCTTAGAGAGGAACTTCCTTAATTCAACACAAACCATTCAAACTGATGCAGTATAGTGTTAGGGTTAGTGCCCAACAGTTTGCTGGACTTTTTGGCTTAAACTTGTCACTGGGGTGTTAAAGGGATAGTTCGGTTGTATGAGTTACTTATGCATAGTTAACATGGGACCTAGTGGAGATGGTGATCAGCGATGTCATTCAACGGAGTTTGGAGGAGAAGTGGAAGTAGCGTAAGTCACAGTCCCACTGTTGCAGAGGGGACCACCCAAAAAACACATGTTAAATGCTTACCTTAGCATAAGTAACTCACACAAACCCACTTCAAAATCACTGAACTATCCCTTTAAAACCAGCGGCGCGGCGTAATGGCGAAAGAAAAACGACAATATCCACGAAATCTAATTAAAAGATTCAATGACAGGCCGAACAGCGGCCCGCAAAGGAGCTGCGTCAAAACACGGGCAAGAACAGCGTTCACCGTGTCTATCCCCAGTGATGGAAGTGGCCCGACGGTGGAACAGACGAACTGACAAAAGCAACTCAACAGCGGAAAAGAGAAAGAATCCTGAGTGACGACCATTCACTCGGGACTAGAGAGGCGTCAAAAGTGACATGCAGTTTGTGTTCTTTCAGTAAGAACACTTATCAATAGACGTGTTAATGGACGTAATTTGAGATTATTTGTTCCAATTTGGGATTTTTACGGTTCTTTCCTGCTTTGGACAGTCGCCAGTTGAGTTAGCCATGATGCAGTGGACAAACTTCTTTCTTCCCCTCCGTCATCTCCAAAGTGGAGTTGACAACTTCCGCAGGAGCTCTGAGGAAAAAAGCCCCCGCGTCCTCACCGACGTCTTTGCTGCTGCAGCGTCTTTTTTTACGACGGCGACCGAACAGCAATACCACCTGCAACCACCGGGGGGAAACGAAAGAAAGTTGCCTCTTGGTTCCATCCTGTGTCAGGATGGAAGGAGTCGCAAAACTGGAGAGCAGGCGCGGGTGTTTATGACATTTCCTCCCTGACAGAATTCCCCAAAACTTCGACGTGCCGCTCGTCACCGACGGATCCCTCCGGAGACATTTTGGGGAAAACACGTCTAAACTCTAAACGCTTGTAGGTTATCTCAGGTGACAGCTGAGCCAGCGAGATGCACAGATTTTTTTTGTTTCTGAGGTCCCACCAATACACTTGTGTACAAACGTGACCTCGATATCAAAACCCAATAAATTCCCTTTTCCGCATTTTTTTATATCCCGTGCATGGTCTTACTTCTGCTACAGAAATGACCAAGGATCAATACTAATAATTCATATATATTATAGTCATATTTTACATTAGTTCCATTCTCTACCAGACTCAATTACATAACCTGGACAACATCCCACCAAATGGCTCTCTGTGTGTTCCCACCTCGGCGTTCTGCACATTACAGATTGAAATTGTGGGAGTTGTTTGCCGGCTGGTTGGACGCCAACGGTGCACAGGTCAACTCGTTCTCCATTCCTTTCCGAGCGGTTGCCATGCAACTACAACCGGATCGGGTGCACGAGGACTCAAAGTAAACAGGGCTTTGCAACGACAACTCGTCGACAGATCCGCTCCGTTTCACCGGGAGCTTCGGATGGAATCGCGACGGCGAACTCTTCGGGATGCGGCAAGAATCAGCTTTTCTCAGCCGCCGGCTCCGGAAGTTCAAAGTTCCATTTGCATGTTTCTGGGTAGAGGTTCAAGGAGCTCTGGAGCTTTGGAGCGATCGTCATACGATAAAAGGTGACATTGGCGTCAGCGCTCCGCAAATCGGAAGCACCTTCCTTTAGGTGCTTTAAATGACATTAGGCGTCACGGTGGAGGCGTGTTTCTGTCAGTCAGAGAAAGAGTGGACGTTTTAATGGGATTCCCAGCGGAACTCTCGTCCATCTTGACTCTGGAGTGACAAGTCGATCATACGCCATCATCCACCTGCCTGTAGGCAACACTAAAAACTCCACAAGAATTTAAAAATCCCCCCAAAAAACTGTAACTTTAGCACAACTTTAGAAGTGTTTGTTTTTTGATAATCCCTCACCAATCAATATGATTTGAAGCAGTCTGATTTGGACTGCAGGAGACTGTGTGTTAAAGGGGCTATGAACACCCCCAGGTGTCAATGAATGAGCGTTCCACTGATACCTCGAGCTTCTCTATTTCCTTTCAAGCATCCAACACGGAAGATTCTCTATTGACAACTGATTCTCTGACTGTATCGGTTTGACGAAGAGGTGGAGGTCAAATGTCTGTCACAGTCTGTGTTTAAATACATGATGAGTTCGATAAGTTTCATCGTGAAAGTAGAGAAAACAACGTACTCTCATCACGGGTTTTGAGTTAATGATGTAGAAGTTCTTTTTTTGTTGTGCCTATTCTCAATTTGACGGTTTTGAGTACAGAAGAATACTAGAGGAAAAATTTGTTTCCTGCTTCAGATAGTTAAACAACTAAAGGAGAAAGATGATGACAGCATCCATCAAAACCATCTTCGCCCCAAACAACTATGGACAAAATGGAGGAAACTGTTGCACCACTATTATTTAAACCATATGTAAAGATGGACGACATGACAGCTGCCAAAGTGAAGCCAAAACATCTGGATCGCCCCCTGGTGGCAGGCTACAGTATAGGTCATAAAGCCCGCCTCCACCGTGTGGGTCATGGGCCAAACTAAGAAAAAAAGGTCAAAGAACGATGTGTTTGATAAAAGGTATAGCAGTTCTTATCACACTGATGATCTACTGCATCTGATTCTGTCCAACAGATAGAATCCGTGTGCTCGCTCTGTGTGCGCGTTTAAATTCCCTTCACAGTTTTTCCTCCGTTCCTTCCGAGGCCGCGAACGCTCACAGGTGCTCTCTCCATCACGGCCCACTTCCTCTCGCGCCTCGGCTTCCTGCGTTTATCTGGAGCGACTGACTGTCGATGAGAAAGAGAAGCGGAAGAAATCCGCTGAAGTCAAAATCAGGGCCTGAAGAAACAATGAGCGTGATGTGACGAGGTCTTCGGATAATGGCTTAAACATACAGTTAACATCTGTATAGAGATATAGAATATAGAATATCTGTGTGACTCTTAGTCTCCCTCATTTTGCCTTTTTAATTTCTTATGACTAAGTAGTTTGGTTCCAAACTCCAGGAAAACAGTGCCAGGCTGTTTTTTAAGTTTTGGCCACTGAATAAAAAATCTCTTAACTTTTTATCCCGAAAGAATTTGACCCATTAGATTAAATAAAAACCTGAAAAGTCTTGAAGAGCATTTGTTTTTTTCGTTCACAGGATTCACGTGTACGATGGGACATTGGGGGATATGATATTTGCGTGAACCTTTGCGTTAAAGGTTCCAGTCCCTTCTGAAATGCACTTGAGTCTCATTACGCTGCATCAAACATCATAAAGTAACATTGAGATCCAGACACAAGTATGTGAGAGAAGGAGATCAGACACTTGGTGGTCGAGCACGTGCTCCACAAAGAGCTGTGATGGATGGAGTGGGTTTCTGTGAAACCGCTGCTGTTACGAGATTTTTGTTTTAAATTGACTCCATTTTATTAGTTGTAGAGAGAATGAGGAAGTCTGGAGGAGAAGACAATAAATCACTGAGGTCCCCTGTAAGCTGAGGAATCAGTCTGTCTGCGCTGTCGGACGGAGACGATCCCCAAACACACACACACACACACACACACACACACACACACACACACACACACACACAGACACACACACACACACAGACACACACACAGACACACACACACACACACACTCACAAACACACACACACACACACACACACACACACACACACAGACACACACACAGACACACACACACACACACACTCACAAACACACACACACACACACACACACATACACAGACACACACACAGACACACACACACACACACTCACAAACACACAGACACACACACACACACACACACACTCACACTCACACTCACACTCACACACACACACACACACACACACACACACAGACACACACACACACACACACTCACACACACACACACACACAAACACACAGACACACACAGACACACACTCACAAACACACACACACACACACACACACACACACACACACACACACACACACAGACACACACACACACACACACTCACACACACACACACACACACACACAGACACACACACACACACACACTCACACACACACACACACACACACACACACACAGACACAGACAAGAGTCAATTTTAAGGTTTTGAAATTAAACTTTTTGACATTTTGTCGTACATAAACAAACTGCATATCTTTTTACTTATGTAAATACATATTCAGAGACATGAAATAAGCATTTAGCACTGACTATGTGTGTTTTCCCTCAATACAAGTAGTGAAACCTGCAGTTTGAATTAATCATTCATTGTCATTTGTGAATTTTATTTTCATTTAAAGTTCCATAGAATTTTGGAATTTTGGAATTTTCCAGATTATATGGTACAAGACAATTTTTCTGTGGGTGGCATCTTTGCCAAGTTTGACACGAGAGAGGAATTATAGTCCTTTCAAAAGCCGTGCAGGTCACTCACTGATTAACAGAGCGGACAGGAAGTGGCTGCGTTCTTTGGTGGGAAACGGAAAGCGTGTCTGCTCCCGTGGAACTTCACAATGAAGATTCTAATTCTTACATATTTTTCCTATGAAGTTCTGGCATGTCCGTGAGAAATGAACATTATTTGAGAAACACACAGAAGAGCCAGAGTACGAACTCATATGATCCATTCATGTTGAAAAAGATTTGGATGCATGATTATGTGATTTACAAAATGAAAAATTTCAAATATTCTCTCATCTCCATTTCCATCCACACCAAAACTCCCAAAAAAATATATATATATATCTCGCTTTGGTGAGGTGGTGAATCTGCAGCAGCTGTACGTGTGTGTGTGTGTGTGTGTGTGAGACACCTGACCTGTGGTCGGTCACTTGACCTCCTGCACCGGAGAGCGATGAATATCTCTGCATGTTTGTAAAAAAAAGCGTTGTCTGCAGTTTTCCCCCTGAGACGATGATGTTTACACGGGTTCACACACACTTTACATCTCGCCAACGAATCTGTGAGGCTGCTAATTGGTACAACGACCGGCGCGTGTGTGTGTGAGAGGTTCGTCTGCACGTGTAACCTTGAGTCTGTATGTAAAGAGTCTGTGTGTAAAGAGTCTGTGTGTGTGTGTGTGTGTGTGTGTGTGTGTGTGTGTGTGTGTGTGTGTGTGTGTGTGTGTGTGTTTAGTCTCAGAGAATATTCAAGGTTTTTATTTTCTCATAAATTCACGACTTTGATGTCAGAATCTGTGAGTTACGAGACATTGAAACACTATTTTTAAGACTTCTCATCTTGAAACTGGGCCGATTTTCATTGTAGATTTTTTTTTTTTTTAAAGGTTTTTTGACAATTTGATATTGACATTTTTGAGAAATCTAAATATCCAGATCTGGAGTGAGCTGGAAAAAAATAAAAATAAAAAATACAGATTAAGAGGTTGAATAGTTTTGAAAGTATCTTGACATTACTTTTTGATGGTAATAAATTCATATCACTGACTCTGTTCCTGTATAATTTAACTGACGGTTCCATATCAGTCTGCATATTGTTGCCACTATGTTGGTATTTATCTTTCTTTGATATTTCACTGTACATAATACGCTGTCACGCGATACGAGAACAGTGCTGCTCCACGTCCTCTTCAAGGTCTTGGGACTTGCAGCCTTTTAGTCTTCTGAGCGACAGTCTTGGCGGTTATGATTGATCTTTGATAATAAGAAAATTCTTCAGATTTTTTAATATCGGAGCCAGACACAGATTTACGAGCTCGGCTGTGCAAAACTCGAGCCAGTAAATTTTCATTTTGTTTTGTTTTTGGCACCGAATAGTGTCTTCTTCCTCCGTGCGTGTGTGTGCGTGTGTGTGTGTGTGTGTGTGTGTGGGATGCAACCTCGGTGTCTTGGTTGATGAATTGTTGACCTTTCCATTCTCCCAGCCTCCGTCGCCGCTGTCGTCCTCTCTGCCCTGCGACACACACACAGAGCAGTAATAACCCGAGATGACAATATTGCCAAACCCATGAAGGGCAAGAAGTGAACGTAAATGAAAAGAAATAAATAAGAATATAAAAACTCCCGTCAAGCCTGCAAGCTTTTTTTCATCTCCGAAGGTGCAGTCGTCTGAAAACACCAAAGGTTCTTTAAAACTTTCTGCCTCATCGTGCTCGATATGAAGCTCAAACTAATGGTGATTTTCAGGTTGAAGACCGAAGTTCAGACGACAGACGGACGAGGATGTGGTGGTGATGGAGGTGGAGATGGAGGTGGTGGAGGTGGTGATGGTGGTGGAGGTGGAGGTGTTGGTGTTGGTGGTGGAGGTGGAGGTGGAGGTGGTGTTGGTGGTGGAGGTGGAGGTGGAGATGGTGGTGGAGGTGGAGATGGAGGTGGTGGTGTTGGTGGTGGAGGTGGTGTTGGTGGTGGAAGTGGAGATGGAGGTGGTGGTGTTGGTGGTGGAGGTGGTGGTGGTGGAGGTGGTGGTGGTGGAGGTGGATGTGGTGGTGGAGGTGGAGGTGGAGGTGGTGGTGGTGGTGGAGGTGGTGGTGGTGGCGGAGGTGGTGGTGGAGGTGGATGTGGTGGTGGAGGTGGAGGTGGAGGTGGTGGTGGTGGTGGAGGTGGTGGTGGTGGCGGAGGTGGTGGTGGAGGTGGAGGTGGATGTGGTGGTGGTGGAGGTGGAGGTGGTGGTGGCGGAGGTGGTGGTGGTGGTGGATGTGGTGGTGGTGGAGGTGGATGTGGTGGATGTGGTGGAGGTGGTGGTGGTGGAGGTGGTGGAGGTGGTGGTGGAGGTGGATGTGGTGGTGGTGGTGTTGGTGGTGGAGGTGGCGGAGGTGGTGGTGGTGGTGGAGGTGGATGTGGTGGTGGTGGTGGTGGTGGAGGTGGTGGAGGTGGTGGTGGTGTTGGTGGCGGAGGTGGAGGGCCATACCAGTCCTTGAAAATGTAAAGTTGTACGTTTGCTTTCTTCAGTTTTTTTTAAAAACCCTGCGAGAAAGATTCAAGTTGAAATACAACTTCGAGATGAAAAGACGACACATGTCGATGTTGTCATCACATGGTTTCTTCCAGATTCAGCCTGTCAGACGAAGGTATTAAAGCATCACCTCTTCTAAAACTTCACTGCCTCGTCCTGACTGACGCACCTGGACTTTGACTCTCGTCTCCGTAACAACGGCACCACGCGGTAATGAAACGTCAGCGACGAGGAAAAGTCAGTATTGACTTTCACACACGTGAGCACTCGGCCCACACGCGCCGACTGGAATAGCTGCCGACGTCTAATGGTCCTGAGAAAACAAACAGCCCGTCACATCCTGTTGTCTGCCGAGAGTCATTTCTCTACTAATAAGAAATGGAAAACCTCCAGCGTCAAGCGAGGGCTCATTGATACAGAGGAGTCACTCATCATTTCAAATGGGTAGAGAGAGAATTAAAGACGCCCGTTCATGTTCCTGCATATAATCCCAGCGAGGTCGCTCGGAGGCCGTTTCCTGTGGAGCGTCGGGACTTTCTTGATTTCGTCATTTGATCATTACAGTGTTTCATCATGATCTGTGTCCCTTTCGTCTGAGCGTTCAAATGATTCATTCGGATTCATTCGGCCGGTTCTCTTGACGACGATCAGATTTGAAACTGGAGACTGAGACTTGTGAAATGATGCTCGAAAATATATAATCCCAGATTATATATAATCTCAAAAAAGTGTTGTTCTTCTGTCTCTGTCCTCTAAAGTGTCTGACATCGACTATAGCGACCTGCATCTGGTGTTTTCACATTCCTCTCCTGGAGGAGGAGATTCCAACTCTCTTGTGAGTGTCGTGTTCCACTTCTTTGCATTTTGAAATTCAAACGAATCCTGTTCAAGATAGATTTGGCACGTCACAAATACAGAATAAACAATCGCTGTTGAATATGCAAATGTGAGGCAAAGAAACCAGAAACTTCCAGAGTAGCAGAGGCAGCGAATCAGTGCGTCAGCAGACAGTTAGCGTTAGCATTAGCAGTTAGCATCCACAAGAGGACAGCAGGTGTGTCGGCAGACAGTTAGCGTTAGCAGTTAGCATCCGGGAGAGGACGGAAAGTATGTCAGCAGTCGGTTACCGTTAGCATTAGCAGTTAGCATCCATGAGCGGACAGCAGGTGTCAGCAGGAGGTTAGCGTTAGCAGTTAGCATCCACGAGAGGACGGAAGGTATGTCAGCAGTCGGTTACCGTTAGCATTAGCAGTTAGCATCCATGAGCGGACAGCAGGTGTCAGCAGACGGTTAGCGTTAGCAGTTAGCATCCACGAGAGGACGGAAGGTATGTCAGCAGTCGGTTACCGTTAGCATTAGCAGTAAGCATCCACGAGAGGACGGCAGGTGTGTCAGCAGGCAGTTGGAGTTAGCATTAGCAGTTAGCGTCCACGAGAGGACGGCAGGTGTGTCAGCAGGCTGTTGGAGTTAGCATTAGCAGTTAGCGTCCACGAGAGGACGGCAGGTGTGTCAGCAGGCTGTTGGAGTTAGCATTAGCAGTTAGCGTCCACGAGAGGACGGCAGGTGTGTCAGCAGACAGTTAGCGACTATTTTTATTTACTTGTACAAAAGTAAAAGTAGTTTTTTTTTCTCTTCAGGGGAAAACAAACGAGTCGCCGCACCAGAGACACTTTTAAAAGGCATTTATTGATGAAATACACACTTAAGTTTTGACAAAAGCTTCTGTAGTTTTTGTATGTAAGAAATTCCAGCCCCCATCCTAGACCCAAAACTCCTTGAATTAAAATGTGGCAATGGACACCAGTTCATTACATGTGCAATAAATAACAATAATACAAAAAAATGAGGCAAGGAGAAGGACACCTGAATAAGTGCCTGTTGAACCTGAAAAATTAAACAACAACATAAAAAAAGAGGAAATTGTCAAAGAAGAAACAAAGGGGGGGGGGGGAGATAAGAGACGGACAAGACTAAAAGTAGAAACCCAGTCGTTTTGTATTTCGGGTGCATTAGTGTATGTTCTGAGATTTCCTGGTCACCCTCAGGACCAGAAGGCATTTTTTTTTTTAGTGACCTGAGGAACTGACTGGAAAAAAAGAAAAACAGTAAATAAAAAATAATAATACAAATTCCACATTGGAGTTCTACGCTGAAACCTGGAACCATCTGAGAACCGTATATTGCACATTTTCCTTGCAAATACAATAAACCACGTTGCCAGATTCACACAACTCAATCTTCTCTTTTTTTTAACACCTTTTTCTTGCGCTTGACCTAGAAAAGAAAAAAGAAAAAACAACACGACTATGTGTTTGTTATACATTAGACAGAGCATTTGCGAAGACATTGACACGCTAAGAATACAAAATAACAAAAAATAATAAAAATGGGGGAATTCAATCGCAAATTCATAATTTAAGCCGTTTTATGCACGAGTCCAGAAGAAATATGATTTGAAACTTTTCCAAAAAATGTATTAACC
Source organism: Scophthalmus maximus (assembly GCF_022379125.1). NCBI lineage: Eukaryota > Metazoa > Chordata > Actinopteri > Pleuronectiformes > Scophthalmidae > Scophthalmus > Scophthalmus maximus. The sequence goes on along the minus strand of NC_061523.1, from coordinate 23,018,759 downwards.
AATAAAAACTACTGCAGGAGTCACTTATTCAGCATAAATAAATAACAATAATACAAAAACCCGGACAGTTTTATTCGGGGACATCTGCTATGGCTCGTGGGGGGAGGGGGGGCGGGGGCTAGGACGACCAATTTCTCCCAATTTGGGAATCGCTGAGGCCCCGGAAGTCTCAAGTCCAGCACTCGGAACACAAACGTCAAGTCCATCAGCTCGTCGTACCGCGTCAGTGCACTTGAGCGTGGTACTTCTTCAGAGTGGAGCAGTGCGGATGCCGCCACGGCAAGACAATCTATTCAAATTCTTTCCCAAGGCGAGTCCCTGTGGCCGCCTGAGCGACCCCCTCGCTCTCCGCCACACACACACACGCACGCACGCACACACACACACACACACACGCAGCCTGCCAGTGAGATTACCGAGCTTTATTGCAGAATGAATTGAGCCGGGGCAACAAAGAAAAAGCCAATCACACACTCTCAAGAGTGGACACTCGCACCACGGCGGCGCCAACACGGAGGAATAAGCCATTTTCACGTTTGCCAGGAGCGATTCTGCTCCCGGCAAGAACTGGAAAGGAAAGCTCGAGTGAATGCGAGCCGCCTCCCGAGAGAGAGAGAGAGAGTGCGTCCAGATGCTCTCCGAGTTCAGGAGGCAGCGCCAAGAGGAAGAGCTGCGGCCGAAGTCGATCGCTTCGCATCGCGGTGGTGGCGACGACCGGCCATCAATATCTGCTGGAGCAGATTTCCTCACGGGCGTTTCCGAGGCCGAGGTGGAGAAGACGGGCGCAAAGGCCCCGAACCTCCGCTGACGAGGCCCCCGGCCCTCGGCTGCGGCGAGCGCGGCGGCATCGACGTCTCAACGTTGGCGCCGATTAGGAGAGAAGGAAATAAAACAGAGGACGAGGTGAACTCGGGATCCGGTCTGGTGCGAGGGGAGGGGGCGAAGGTGCAGCCGGCGGGAGTAGTCACACACTGGTGAGAAGGTCAGGAGGTCAAATCTCCAGAGAGCTCGGGGGAACTTTGGAAAGATTTAGAAAAAGAAAAACGACATTCTCCCCCTCCCGATGCTGCAGGTCCAATGAGCCGCGGCGAGGTCGAGGCGAGTCTCCATCTGACTCCGAGGCACAATCTTCTCACCGGAGGAGAGTGGACTTCCGCCGCTTGAGGCGGGAAGTTGCAGAACGCGAGCGTTTTTTTCCCCTATTTCTTCCTATTCTCACAGCATCAGAACCCGGCGCAGTGTGTGACGGCCGCTTTTTTTCCAGAGCAAGTCCGGGCAAGAGAGGAGAACAGACCCGACCAATAAAAACAAGTCAGCACCTTCGTCATCTCGGACTGAATCTCTCTGGAAGTGAGGAGTTGTTATAGCACCGTAGAAAAGCACCGGAGATCCGAGACCGTCGACGAGCGACACACTGCGGCAAAGTCCGCCCCCCCCCCCCCCCCCCCCCCCCCCCCATGGCCCTCCACCGTCCATCAGCTGCCGTCACACACGTCACATCAGCTTTCTCACAAAACAAAACTCAAAACTAGTTTAAAAAGAGGGTTTTGTCCACACTGCGGCCTTTTGTGTTGAGATTCAAACCGTCTCCAATCAGATGTTAACAGCAAGCCGTCGACAAAGAGTGACGTGCTTTCCCAAAAGTTGCACTCCATCAAATCCACAGATCTGATCGTGATTTTCTTTTTTCCAATTTTTTTTTTTTACAAATCAAAAAAAACAAAAAAAAACTGAACCCGACCTCAGATTTTTGTTTCCTGTAAATTTATATTGTTCGTCTTGTTTCTAGCCTCTGAACTTTTTCTTCTATCCGAAGCTGTGTTTCTGTCTCCACACTTTTGCAACAAGTTCTTATTCCATTTTTTCCTCTTTCCTCCATGTGAACGAGAGGAAGCCCGACCGTCGGTGCAGCGTGAACGTCACCACGTGAAACCAAATGAAGACAAACAGAATGTGACCTGTGTGTCATCTCTGCAGTTACACACAAATGTAATGACCTTTACAGTTTTTTTGTTCGTAGTCGTCGTTATATATATATATATATATATATATATATATATATATATATATACAGTATATATATATATATATATATATATATATACACACATTATATATATAGTAGCACCGAGTTAATTGGGTGATGTTGTTTTAAATCACAGCTCATCACATGAGGAAAAGGCTGAAAAGGCTCAAATATATATATCTATCTATATATATATATAGATATATATATATATAGATATTTGAGATTTTATCGTGAACAGACTTGAAGGTTTACAGGAGGTTGACATCGTTCAAAACACGAACAGGACTCGAATAAGATCCAACGACTGAAGGTGCAGATCAGTCTGAAGGTGCAGATCAACATGGGGGGGGGGGGGGGGGGGGGGGGGGGGGGGGGTGTCACGTTCAGTAAAAAAAACAACTGTAACAACATAATATCTGCAGGGATTTTCACCAAGTGTTGACAGAACACAAGTCCATGATCTGACCGAACATGAAACGCTCATTGATTTTGTTTTTCGTCGCAGGATCTCTAAGAGGAGACCAGCGTTTTGAACTTTCCTAAAAATTCAGATTTAGCTCGTTTCCATGGATTCAAAAAACGTTGTGTTTGATGGTAACGAGCGCGACAACAACACTCACAAGAGAGTTGACAGAATTAAAAGTATTTTTTTTAGTTTTTTTTATTATATCCGCTTTTCACCCGGACCTGTTGGTCAGGTGGAAGAAACCCCCGTTCCCTTCCCCGGGTGTGAGGTACGAAGTTGTTCTAAAGAAAAGACAAACAAAACCCAAAAATCAATGAGCACTTCACGTGAGGTCACCGGACTAACAGAGTGTGAGGAATCCCCAGCGGAAACTGGAACGAGCAGCGGCGACGTGAGAGACCGGAGGAAGCGTTTTGGTAGAGCTGGTTTGGTTCGGACCTGGAGGCTTCAACAACAACAACAACAACAACAACAACAACAGCTGATTCTTTCATACACAAGTCTGCCAAGGTCCTGATGGAGCAGGGTTCCTGCACGTTCGTCGCCACTGTCGCCAAATGTTCCAGATTGGCATTGGGGACTTTCAACACTTTGAAAGACGTACGACTGACGGAACGGACACGGGGATTCATGAGAGAACAGATCCACGCGGACGCACTTTTTGTTTCATACGTTTTGGACTTTTGAGACGGTGCGAAGCCGCAGGAACCCGGCATGTGAACACACGGGCGACACACAGCTGGTCGTGGGCGGGTACAGATGCAGAAAAAAGGGGAAATCATTGTGATTCAGATCACTGACACACAAACCCGGTCAGTCAAGGTGAGGTAATAATACTTGAGGTCTGACATGGCGTTTTCTTTTTTTTTTTTTTTTTGTTAAGGATCCAGTTGCGTTTTACAGTTGAAGAAAAGTTAAGCAGGTTTTGTTTTGTTGTTTCTTTGAGTTTGACAGAACGTCGGTTGGCTGTTGTTGTAACACGGTGACGGAGGAGAGCGTGTCGCCCGAGGAACGCTCCTCCTCCAGGTTATAGAAACGTACATTAATAAGCACCAAACGACCGGAGAACAGAGCGGTCGTTTCTGTTCAGAATTATCATTTATCAAAAAAAACTCTGCCCCGGCCCCCCCGTGCGAAAAAACCTGAATTTGAAGACTCGTAAATTTGTCTCAATATTGTACACAAGCCATTCTGCTCAAACAAAAGAGTCCCCAGTTTTATACTGATTTTGTGAAAGAAGAAAACAAAAGCAAAACAATATTCACATAACTTTTCCAGAAGCAGTTTTTTAAACACTGTGCAACTCCCAACTGGCAGTGAGACGTAACTGCTATAAAACCCCCCAAAGAAAATGCAACTGTGACATCAGCAACCTGAACTTCTCTTCATCAAACCGGCCTGGTTCATATTAATATTAATATTATTATTTTTTTAATTATTATTTCACTCTTATGTCACAAATCAGAAAAAAAAGAAAAATGTCAAAACGAATCACCAGAACTGAATTTGGGGCAAAAAAAAAAAAAAAGAAAGGATGAGGTGCTCTGACATGAGGAGGCTGTGGAGACGACCGATGGTGTGTGTGTGTGTGTGTGTGTGTGTGTGTGTGTGTGTGTGTGTGTGTGTGTGTGTGTGTTTTACATTTATGAAAAATTCATTCTACTGCAGGTTGAAGAAATAAAAAGAAATCCAAAACGAGGAAGCAGCAACATGTTGCTGCATCTGTATTTGCCGGGTGTGGAAACACGAGGACGGATACTAAAGGACTGCATCGTTTGAAAAATCTATTTAAAAATGAGTAAAGACATTTACAGATATGAGTGTTTTGTGTAGCATCACCGTTAAGATAGACTTTGTTGATAATGACGACAAAAAAAGGAAAAGGAACAGTCGGGGGATAGTTTTGAAGCTTTCTCCTTATTTGCCCTAAATTCTTGTAATGCTATAGTTAACCCTCCACACACACACACACACACACACACACACACACACACACACACACACACACACACACACACACACACACACACACACACACACACACACACACACACACACACACACACACACACACACACACACACACACACACACACACACACACACACACACACACACACACACGGCAAAGGATCTGATATTTGTTCTGTGTCTCTGTCAGACAACATAAAAAGAGGCATTTCATATATTTTTTGATACTGATAGTGAGTCTGTCTTTTTTTTTAAAATCCTAATGTATCACTTTCCTGTTCTCGCTGCCCGACATATAGATACTGTAGCACTTCTGGGATCCACTCTTTTCTCTTTTTAACAGTCTAAAGTCTCTCTGTACTTCAATCTCTCTCTCTCTCTCTGTAATGACATTTTTATGTACAATATTGGTATATAGAACATAAATTACTACACAATTTTTTTTTCTTTTTAAGCCTATTCACAATTGACAATCATCAAGAATCCATCAGCAAATTAGACTAAGCCGACAAAAATGAAGATGGGGGAAGAAAAAAAAAAAGGGCGGGAAAAGTGACAATTTGATAAAACTGCTTTAAATTCGATGCCTGTTATAAATCTTCCATTTATTTTCTGTGCTCCCAGGTGTATTGTGACAATAAAAAAAAAAATCCCCAAAATGTTTTTTCCCATATATATAAAAAACAGAAAACATTCCTCCTCTCCTCTCAGTCTTTGTCCCGGGAGGATGAAATGTGACGGTCACGTGATTCCCGACATCTTGTTTGTGTGTAAACAGAGCACCAGTAGTGTCTTGGTTCCATGTGTCTCTTCTGTACAAAAGTATAAATATATGCTTTCTCTCAATTTTTTTTCTTTTTTTCTTTTTCTTCACATATCTAGGATGTAGCGGACACACACAAAAAAAAGGGTTGTTTTATAGTTCCTAAAAAAAAAAACACGCCAGTGTTGCAAGTATCTGTGCCGGAGGGTTGCCAGTTTTGTGTTCGTTCCCTCCACTTTCAGATCCGATTTTGCTGGCTTATGCTGATTTTATTTTTTTATTTTTACCGTAGGGCGTTTTGCTTGGTGTTGGTGTTTGATCGTCTTTGCATAAATAAAAAAAGTCTCTGCACAGTTTGCAGCCACCGGAACAAAAACAATTAAAAAGAAAGAAACAACCGCTGTGTCCGTTTTAGCTAGAGCAGATCCATCTTGGGTCTGTAGTGGAGCAGGAGGGGCGATTTCTGTAGGCGGGAAAACAAAAAGAAACTGAGCAAGAGCAGTTTTAACTGAAACCTCCTAAACTCTTTCTCCAGACAGCAGTTAGCTCATCAACTGTAAGTGAGCACGACACGGATCACCAGCTGATGAGATGGATAGAAAAGGATTGGATAAGGAAGGAAGAAGGGATGAAGGAAGGGAGGTAGGTATGTTGGTAAGTAGGTAGATAGGTAGGTATGTTGGTAGATAGGGAGGTAGGTAGGTAGGTTGGTAGGGAGGTAGGTAGGTCGGTAGGGAGGTAAGTAGGTTGGTAGGGAGGTAGGTAGGGAGGTTTGTTGGTAGGGAGGTAGGTAGATTGGTAAGTTGGTAGGCAGGGAGGTATGTAGGTTGGTAGGGAGGTAGGTATGTAGGTAGGGAGGTGGGTAGGTTGGTAGGGAGGTTTGTTGGTAGGGAGGTAGGTAGATAGGTAAGTTGGTAGGCAGGGAGGTATGTAGGTTGGTAGGGAGGTAGGTAAGTTGGTAGGCAGGGAGGTGGGTAGGTTGGTAGGGAGGTAGGTAGATAGGTAAGTTGGTAGGCAGGGAGGTATGTAGGTTGGTAGGGAGGTAGGTATGTAGGTAGGGAGGTGGGTAGGTTGGTAGGGAGGTTTGTTGGTAGGGAGGTAGGTAGATAGGTAAGTTGGTAGGCAGGGAGGTATGTAGGTTGGTAGGTAGATAGGTAAGTTGGTAGGCAGGGAGGTGGGTAGGTTGGTAGGGAGGTAGGTAGATAGGTAAGTTGGTAGGCAGGGAGGTGTGTAGGTTGGTAGGGAGGTAAGTATGTAGGTAAGTTGGTAGGTAGGGAGGTATGTAGGTTGGTAGGGAGGTAAGTATGTAGGTAAGTTGGTAGGTAGGGAGGTGTGTAGGTTGGTAGGGAGGTAAGTATGTAGGTAAGTTGGTAGGTAGGGAGGTATGTAGGTTGGTAGGGAGGTTTGTTGGTAGGGAGGTAGGTAGATAGGTAAGTTGGTAGGCAGGGAGGCGGGGAGGTAGGTATGTAGGTTGGTAGGGAGGTAGGTAGGTTGGAAGGGAAGTAGGTAGGTAGGTATGTAGGTTGGTAGGGAGGCAGGGTGGAAGGGAGGTAGGTAGATAGGTAAGTAAACTCTGGAAGATGTCCAGAAGATTGGGTCCGGGCATTTTCCAGAGTTTTGAAAATTGGGTTGTCATGATTCACAGCTGAGATCAACTTTGACGACTGGACAGGCGGGTGTATCCTACAACCCGATCGATAAGGAAAAGAAAACATTAGATTCGGTATTACTTCTGAATCAGCCTAAAACTGTTGCCACAATGTTCATCTTCCAGGAGCGGGAGTTACCTTAAATCTCCATCTCGTCACAACGACAAATTTCAACGTGTGGTCCTTCCCCAAGATTTCTTCGTTGCATAAAATGTCCAGCTGTGAAAAGACACAAGAAAAGAGCAAAGTACAGATTAATGTCTGACCCGAGAGGGTTCTGAATTTCCCTCAGAGGACATAACAATGACTGAGGCCACTCAAGGTTTCCAGGCTGCATGTGAGTGTTGTGATGCAGAGACAAAAACTTCCACCAGCTCTCCTCTTCCCCCCTCTGCTTTCTCAGTCTGAGTTCTAACATCGCAAGTTTCTTTGAGAGGAAGCTGGGGAGAGATTATTTGGACACGGAGCGGCCCCTGGTCCCGGTGATGCAGCAGCGGGGCTTCCTGGGCGAACACCGACGTTCAATACTGAACACGGGGGGCTGGCTCGCCAAATCTACCTCTCCTCCTGTGAAGTCAACATTGATATTCCACTGAGCGGCGCCTCACGCATCTGCATCTGACAATCAATACTATGAGACGGAAGGAGGAGGGAGGGGGGAGTGAAGGCTGGAGACAAACACTGCCACAGCATCACCTGCTGGCTGCCGCTGGAAGCACAGCTGATGGATAAACATCAGTCGGCCTTTTATCAGGACGGGAACAGTCCGGGATTGTGATGATGAAGATAGAGAATACAATCCAGACGAAGAGCTGGACGGACGTGATCTCATCTGACAAGTCAACGAGGGCTTTTGAGTCAAAATAAAATGAGATTTGGGGAAAAAATGAAGAAAAAAATAATAAAGAAAAAAAAATAAAAATTTTACAGAATTAAAATTGATGTCACCTCTTCAAGAAATAGTATTTCATGATTAAATTAAGTGTTCGATTTAAAAGTTAACTGTTATTAAAAGTGTAATTATTCAGTTAATGTTTGAGACTTTTGTAGATTGTCGGGAACATTTTCTGACACATTATAAATCTGACATTAGATACATTAAAAAGTTTGGCACATTCAACCATAATGAAACTACTCGTTAATTGCAGGCTTGTATACTTTAGAGAGATTTGTTCGTTATCAATATATTCAGAGAGAGATTAAGGTTTTCTCTAAAACGGATGAACCACCATGGCCCAAAATGTAAATCGGAAGGATTATACAATTGCAAGATTAACATGAAAACAACGAGGAGGACCAAATTATGTACGTTTCTTCTTCTGACTTATCAAGTTTTATTTCAAGTCTAGCTTTTCACGAATCTTCAAACTATCATAGTCAATCGACTCCAGAAGAGAACATCGGTCGTTTGGGATTTTTGGAAATATCAACGCCAAGAAAACATAACAACAAGGCTGTTTGTTTTGAAATACTTTTGGCAAAAAGGAGGTTTTCACATTAGTGACAATATCCAACGTATGAAAATGGATGTGAGAAGGTGTTGCTTTGCTAAAAATGATCATGGGCCCAAAATGACAGGGGAATCATCGTTTCAAAATGTGAGAGTCTTGCAGGTTCAGACGATGATTTCGCCGGTTGGGGCATTTCCTCCATCAACACATTCCTGTATCTGTGTGTTCACTTCCTGCGGGGACGTTCAGACGGCTGACGGGTTATCGGACGGGAGGAGCGAGCACTGTTCTCCGACAAAAGCCACTTGTCTGCGAAGCTGCGAGCGGAACGGATTTCGAACGACAACCTCCGATAGTCAGTAGATGGCACGACAATGGCTGGCGGGGAGAGCGGACGCTTCTCGCCAAAAAGCTGCGCTAACGGAGGCCCACTCATCTCCGTGACAAACAGAAAATAGACAAACAAGGAGGCGGCGGCCGTGATGATTATTCATAGCATCTCGGAAAAATCCATCTGTCAAATTATCGCCCACCCTGCATCCTCCACCCCCCGCTGCTCTGAACGGGGCGGGAAAAGACAACAAAAAGGAAAAATTGCCACATCTAGATATCATGAGGCGCCTGTTATCGGCAACACGTAACAGACACAAAGGGCCTCGAGTGAGTCAGAGGAGAAAAGTAGACTGACAGACCTTTGTGTCATTCCTTGTGATAAACTTTCCTGTAAACGCTGATCAGCTGCTGCTTCCAACGAGTTCAGACGAACGACAAGAGAATTGAGAGATTTGTTCCAAAGTGCCGCAAATCCACAAAGAGAAAAGAAGCTTTGTCAGTTTTTTTAATAAGCGTGGATCCGTGTATCTACATAAACTGTTAAGCAAAGGAATTAAGATGAGCGACAACACTCGTTTCTTCTTCTAAATTTCCTTTGGGATCGCAGCAGTGAAATTAAAATCTAAGAATTTGAATAGAATCCCAAAAAGTCGACGTCCTTTATCTGCTATTTCTACACTTTCAACTGCAAATAGTTTTCACCGAAGGTTAAAAAACGCAGGTGTCGCTGTGAGCGATGGAGTGAACGTTCAGGTTTGAGATGGGAGGAGTGGCGGCGTGTGTTGTCTCGCCACCTCAGCTGTTGCCGGAGAGCGTCATTGGTCGGTACCTCGTTGAACGATGTCAGGTTAAGCTTTTTGGCGATGAACTTCTTGAGGTGCAGGACGGTGGCTTGTGCCGAACAGCGGATCCACTTGCGCTTCAGACCTCGCAGCTTGCTGCTGTTGCACTCCAAGCAGATGCTGACCTGTCGGGGGGGAGGAAGGACAAACACAGTCACACACACACACACACACACACACGAGACACGGAGAGGATGATGAGCAAACACGCAGAACACTTCTTGAGAGAGGCGCTCATGTAGCAGCAACTTTAACAACAGGTGAAACCATTCTCTGGGCATACGTGACCGTTAGGCTGCACGGGAAATACAAAATGGCTGACTGACAACATCAGGTGACCACTCGGGGGCCAGACACACGTTTTTAAAATGAGTTTTAAGTGAGTTCTACTGTACGAGCTCACATATACGGTATTAACAGTATCTTAAACACCACAGAGTAACTTAATATCCCATGAAAACAGATCACAGGATCATAGAAAGGCCGAACCATGCTGGTGCTGGCTTTCCACTTGTGCTTGCAAAGCACATCTCACTGAACCAGCATTGTGTGTCTGTCTTTGGCTTATTGGCTTCTTTCTTTTTATTCGGCCGAGTGTCGCCGTCATTGGCCCGTGCGCTCTGATATATCATACGTGCATTTTTTTTCCCGTGCCACGCAGAGAAAAAACTGTAAACACTATCGTAGGCTCGCCACGGAGTCCTGAATGCTCACAGAGGTCGTTTTATCTGTATCGTGTTGCTTCAGTCTTTGTGTGGCTTGACTGTGTGTGTGTGTGTGTGTGTGTGTGTGTGTGTGTGTGTTGAGTCGGATGTAGCTGATGTAATTCAGAGCAAAGCTGCGTTCTCCAAATTCTCCAAAGGAGTCGACTCTTTAAGCACCAAAAAAAACCAAAAGCCGCGGTTTGTTTAATTTACACACAGAGAGAATCCACAAAGAGCCTGATCGTGACTCCATCCTCGCGATTCAAAGCTCCATCTGAAAATACTAATCCCCGAGGCTCCGCTCCTTCACGCCTCGCTGACAACGTAGATTCCTCTGATTAACTGCGGCTCTTCTTGTCATCCTATTGGCTCAGCTCTTCGCCAGCTCTCTGCCGCTCCGCTTTACAGCCCGACCCAACGTTGTCTTCCCCGATGAAAGGTCGACCAGAAGGCGGCGGGCGAAGTGTTCTGGAAACGGCTCACGGGGTGGCGGTCGCTGGCCTCGCGGTTGTTAAGTCTGAGCGGCTGCTGTATCTATTCAGTGACACCATGACGACAGGGCTGTGCCACGCGGTCATTCGTCCTGTTCCTGGTATCCTTCTCATTTCTCTCTTCACCATCCTCTGCTTTTCTAACACGTAGTCTTTAGAAACGGCATCATCCGCAAAACAATATGTAGGACCTTTGAAAGTACCTGTCCTCAGTCGAGTCGTTACCAGTTCACAGTTGAATGACAGTTAGAATTAGTTACAACTGAGGTGAGTGAAATGGATCAAATCCTCCAACTGGATTCATGTAATTTAATGTCATGATAAGATGAGATAGGATATTTAGATATTAGATAATAAGCAAATAAGAATTACAAACCGAATGAACCACCTACGGTTCCCTGGATATAAAGACTAAACGCAGTATCTCGGTTGCATCTCGTTTTTTCTCGGCTCGCTCGCTCCTTCGTGTTTTTTAACTCGGCTGCATTCAGCTCACACGGTCGAGCCTCATTAGCTATTCAGGCCGCGTTCGGCAGCGCCGCGGAATTTTCAAAGGGCGCGATCTTTCACCTCGTCGGGGGCATCTGCCGTCACCACATGGCAGCGAAGAAGAGCTGAAGACGACCGGCTCCTTACTCTCAACGTCTACAAAAAACAAACCGGCAGCTGAAAATGATTTTCTTCAGCCCGAAGACGCTTTGTGGTTCCTGACGCCATCTGTCCGGCACAACAATCACTCCCCCTCTCTGTCTCTCTGTGTCTGCATTATTAATATCATTTCTGAGGCGCTTGAGAATGTGCCAGAATACAAATGAAATCAAGACAAAGCACCATTTACATTTTTCAAACGCATACAGTGTACAGCAGTATGTGATAATGGTTCACTAAATGGGTCCGTGCAGATTAAACCGCAGACAAAAGGAGGCAGGTAATTGTACAACAGGCTGGCGAAGCGCTTTTATAAAAGGCAATAATTGGAATGCAGGCTTTAAAAAAAAAAGAAGGTAATTGTCCCAATAATTATCAGCAACAGTTTTTCTATTTAGTTGTTGCTTTTGTTCCTGACAGACTCTGGAACCAACGGTTATTTTCATCCAGTTTTGCTTCTTCTCGACAATCTTTCTCTTATTGCTCTGGGTTATTGCTAAAGTGGTTCGCCAATATAACATATTCTCACTTTAGTGATATTTAACCTTGCAGACAGTTATGGGTGTTATTCATCCAGGTACTTCCATATCCGTCTCTGAGATTTCCGCCTCCATAGCTCCAATAAAATGAAGGATTATGGATTGCTCGATGCTTTAACACCCACAAATCTTGAAAGAGCAGATCATGTAATATTACTCTCATGAAACACGAATACATCAAAAGGCATCACTTCACTAGCCGGATCAACACATTTGTGATGTTTCATGATGACAAAATCGAAATGCTTCTTTAAGTTATGCTATGGAAACAAAATGATTACGGACGGACGAATCACTATTCCCCTCAACTTTCCTTTAAAAAAAAAGGGACATCTGTAAAAATATATAAATCAACAGCAGCATCTTTTTCCATTAACTACCTGTAAATCCTTGTTTCCCTGAATAATCCTCACTGACAACAGCTTTCTAATATTAATATTGGCAAAAAACAACGAGCCGTGTAAAAGGTTTGGTCAAACCAACCCTTGAACTAAATAAACAACAGAGGCTGCCCCAGGGAGAGGAAAGAAGAAGCATCATTTGCTGTCCATCATTAAAATGAAGGCTTACCTGCTCGTCGCTACGGTGATAGTCGTTGTCCTCTTCCGGTTTCTCCTCTCCTGCCTCCTTATTGGCCGTCTCCTCTGATTTTGCGTCGCCTGTTCAGAAAGACCAAACAGGGGAAGTATGAATTAATTGTGTTGTTCAATCAAATCATGCACACGTTAAAGGCAAAAACTGATCACAACCAGTCCGGGAATTGGAGCGACACCTTTCTCTCATCATGCTCATTAACTGAAGTCAAGTTTCTTCTGGTTTCTTGTGTGAGCACATAAACTCCAGGGACAGTCGCCTGAGCAACTGTTGAAATCACCCGGGTGAACAAGCTGCTACTACACAGTCCGGAGCAGGTTTACATTTCTCTATGGATTTTCTCGCTGCTTGCGATATTGTGCTATTGAATCTTATACGATTCAAAGATACACGAAAAACGTATATAGTTATCGAATTCAAAATTGTGCCGCTGTGACAATTTTGCTGCGCAGACAGGTGCTCATTGCTTTTCTGTGACCTTTAGAAACAGAAGAGATTCGATGGATTCGCTGGGTGTAATGACGTGTGTGTGTGTGTTTGTGTGGACAGTTTACTTGCTCAGGCCCGTAGATGTGATTGTGTCCTGCCCCCCCCCGCCTTCTGGAACCATTTTCCATTTGGACCAACTGTCAACCAATTCCGCAGGGTATTAACTGGGGGAAAGGTCTCAGCTTGCTCCGGTGTCTTGGCGGCGATCGTCTCCAGAGTCGGTCCTCTCTGATTGCTTATCGGGGGGGGGGGGGGGGGGGGGGGGGGGGGTCCTGCCCTTATTGTCCTGTCTCACCTTCAAACGACCCCCAGAGTCTCCTGGGTGACTCTAAAACACACGCGACGCGGCCTGGTTCGTGTTTGTGTTTGAGGCGGCGGCTGACGGGACGGCCGCTCGTGTCTGAGGGGGATTCCTCTCTGTGTTTAACAATCTCACATGGATATACAACAGTCCAGTGGCTGACGGGTTTACGATGGATGGGATCTCCCACACACAATCGAAAGGAAAGTAACAATAACGTGTTTCATGCGAGACCTCGTTGATTAAACCAACCGTGTGTGTGTGCGTGTGTGTGTGTGTGTGTGTGTGTGTGTGTGTGTGCGCGTGTGTGTGCGTGTGTGCACGTGTGCGTGAGTTTATATTGTCGGGAAAGAGGGCGAGTGCACTCAGCGGACTCGCCGTGGCCCCATGCTCCTCCGTCTTCTTGCAGTAAAGTGCTCGGGAAACCAGGCGATTTAGAGAAAATGAGTCTTGTGTCATGGTGGGAAATAGAAAGTTTTTGTTTTTCAAGATAAAACGAAAAGTGAATGGAGCTAAGATTTAGCCCGATGCCTCGTGCAATGCGATTGTTCTCCGTTGATGTCGCGGTGTTATCGCTGGTTGAGTGACGGGTCTTTACTGTAGCGTGTGTTTTGAAAACTCTAATTACTTTCATTCTAATATCAAACACCAACTGTAGGATTTCAATTTGAGCTCGAGATGACTCATTACATGTGTCATGAGCATTTCTAAAAAAATAAAATAAAATAAAATTAATAGTGATGGATCCTGATTTCTGAATTTTCTTTTAGTCATTTGATTCGAAACATTTCCTGCGACTATCGTTTCTCTACCTCTGTTGGCGTCTGCGCATAATGATCCTTTAAATGTGTTTGTGTAAGAATGCAAATGTCCGTGTGTGTTGCGGCTAAACCTGACTGCGGGCGGCGGCGCGAGGAGCGTTTCCACTTCCATTTGAGCCTTAATTACTAACATCAGAGGAGAGGGGGGGATTAAGCGAGCGACTGGGCCCCCGCCAGCACGACGGCACCTCTGGGCTCACGTTTCACAACCAACTGGCTTGGAAAAAAAGAAGCCGCTGTGAACTATAAAAAAATAATAAAATGGGAGCAGGGAGGGACTCGTTCCAACTGGCAGAATCACTGCTCAGGGGCTTCCACCGTTCCTCGCTGGTCCTGACTCTGATGTCACTTATCACAGGGTTTGAGCAAGACGCTCGCGTCACGGCAAACCAACCTGAACCAAACAGAACTAACTACTGTCCACGTCCACTAACGAGAGGTGGATTCTAATGAGTCTGGTTGTGCAACATTTACGAAACCCCCTTTCATTTCCACTTCCATCCATGTGGCGAGAGCGTACCGTTGCGCTGATCTAGATGAGTCTTCATGTTGCAGAGTTCTCCTTTAATGTCTCCAGGCACCTCCATCCCCAGCTTCTGGTAGAAATCCCTCTGCTTCTTTATCTCCGCTGCGCATGAGGGAAGAAACAGAAATAAAAGAAATGAAGACGAGGACAGGCAGCGTCTTCTCCTCAAGGTCACAGCTGTCGCCAGGCGGTTTTTTAAGGGCCAGTGAAGTGTGTGATTGTGTGTGTGTGCACTGAATTCTGTTCCATTAGGCATTCACGATTGCAAGAATAGTATATATATATATATATAGAATATAATAATACATGTCTTTTCGAGTGACGGCGGAAGGTTCCAGGTAATAGGACAACACGTGACACACTCACCCTCTTGAAGTCCCGGTACCAACTTGTAGACAATGTCTTGCATTGTTCTGTCATGGCTGAAAAGAAAAAGTAAAAATGTATCATTTACCTTCTTAAGTTTATGAGAAGTGACGTTATGGGGCGACAGCAACGGTTCCCGACCGGGGGCGTAACAAGGTCAGTCGGAGGGGTCGTTTTCCTTGTAAATAGTTGTGCATACAGTATTTATATAAGAGCTACAACAGTTAATCGATTAGTAATCGACAACCAAATTAATTGCCAACTATTTTCATCATCGATTTATCGGTTCAAGTAGTTTTTTTGGGGAAAAAATTTCAAAATTCTCAGATTTCCGCTTCTTAAATGTGAATATTTTCTGGTTTCTTTGCTCCTCTGTGACAGTAAACTGAATGTCTTTGGTGTCGTGGACGAAACAAAACATCATGTTGGAGTTGTGGGAAACACGATCGACATTTTTCATTTTATGGACCAAACAACCAATCGAGAAAATAATCGCAAGATTAATCGATAATGAAAATAATCGTTAGTTGCAGCCCTAATTTATATAACATTTTTATTTGAAGGAGATGCACCTATCTTGTTTTCAGGAAACCGACTGATTGCTCCTCTTCATATTATACACATGTGCACACATAAACCTATACGCATGCAAAGTAAATATACTTGCATACAGACATGTTTAGATGTATACATTAGTGTATATACACATAGAAGCAGGAGCAGGCTGTTTTCAGAGGACGAGGGATAAAAGATCTGAGCATGTTGTGCAGGATGTTTTCCAGTCGGATGAGGCTATAAATTGAAACGCACGTCGCCCTATTTCTTTAGAACTTCTGGGAAAACAACATGTGCTTACAACAACAGACTGAGAAGTTCGGACGACATCGGCTGTCGGAGGCCCGGAGGTGCACGTGCTCCGTCAGTCAGAGAGTTAAATAGTATTTCCCTGTTTGGGGCGATGCAGGTGAGGGGCAGGAGCTCAGTGTGTGGGGGGCTCAGGTCTGCCATCGCCGTGACGGTGCGTTGTGACAAAAAACAGAAAAGAAAAAAGAAATACAGGAAACACGTGGGCGTGTTTGTCTCCAGCGTGGCCCACTGGGAGTCACTGTGTCGGGGGCCACTCTAATGAGGCTCACTCAACAAACAAAAAGAGGCAGCGAACCACTGACCCTGGTGGACAGAAGTGGTATTACATCCTCACAGTCTCGTGTGTTGCTGAGCTCTGCTGACAAAAACTACAACTATCTTACACGTACTGATACTCTTTTATTCTCCTATTAAAGATTCATCCCGTCTCCACTGCCATAACACTGTCTTCTGGATCGCTGACATGTCCCCAGGAAAAAAAAAATATTTTCATATCAATGAGACCTTTTAAAAGAAGAATAAAAAATTGTTACTGAAAAGGCCTGGTTCTAGAAAGAAGAAGACATTTTGTGTTCCCTGTGGTGTCCAAAACATTGGAGAGCCCATTATTTAAATAATATATCGTATAATAATGATTAATTTGATTATTCCTTCCTGTTAAGTGTGGCTGATGGTCAATCTGGTGATTGGGTGTTTGTGTGTTGTCACAAACTCAATATTAATTCATATATAATTTATTTGGAAAAACACAGAAGTAAGTCGACTCCTTTCCCACAGTTAAAGAACAGCAGGACGTTCTCTACACGCACTTTGAGTTTTATTTAAAAATATTATTCTGTGATGTCATCACCAGAATAATCTCCCATCTCCCAAAAAACAGCAATAAGACGACTCCGTATCTAAACTACCAGCACCATTTCAATACATTTGGCTTAATACTGAGATTTAAATCATTTAATGTGCTTCATAGACTAGATTTTTATCTTTATTTATAATTAATTGAGGCTATAAAGCCGCCAGGTGGGGTGCACTGTTACCTATTCAAATAGTCTAGAGATTTCTCTCCCCTGCGACCAATCAATTGTAGGAACAGTTTCAGTAGACAAAGATTTTCCTTGGTTGACCACAACCCTAATTGATACAGTACATTATCTATTTTACAAATAAAAACCAAGTATACGATCTCCCGTATCGTTTCTTACTATCGTTTGTATTTTTTTTTTTAAATCTGCATTTCCTATTTTTTCCTGCAGGAAGTGGAATTGTAAATGAGTTTGGGTTATAAATGTTATTGTTTGTAGTTCTTATTAATTCGGTGACTCTCCTCGTGTAAAGACACACAGGAGGTGAAGATCGACCCTGAGCAGAGCGACCTCACAGATTCAGGCTCTTTGTTTCCTGCAGACAAGTAAAACATTTAAATGGGGGGGAGAAGGCCACGAGCATTTTTGCGTCTTGGTAGTTTGTTGTTGTTTACTGGCAGCGCAGCGCTGCCGCCCCCCAGAGGCAGCGAGCGACTACGTACACACTGATGCTTAACCTGGACGGGTGTGTGTGTGTGTGTGTGTGTGTGTGTGTGTGTGTGTGTGTGTGTGTGAGAGAGTGTGACTTACCCGATGTACTGCAGTGGATGGCTCTGATGAATAACAATCCTACACGTGGGGCACGTGTTGTTGTCCTCCAGATACTTCACTAGACAACTTCTACAGACTGGAGACAAACACAAACACACACGGTTACTACACATTCCCAATTAATCCTTTAATCAATCAATCAAATCAATCAATCTATAAAAGCCGAAACCAAAATGTGTGTTTGCTCTGGCAACAGATTAAATCCATAAGTTATTCAGGATATAATGAAATGAAGTTTGGCATTTTTCAAAAGTAAAAAAAAATTAATGATAATGATAATTGCCTGTAAAGTCGTTCATTAATTTAGCTGTGGATTGATTCATCAGCTAAGCAGCTGTTTCACAGATATAAATCACAGAAATGAAGTCATTAGAAAATGAGCAGGTGAACGATAGAAAAAAAACAAAAAAACATGATATTAAAACAGTGAATCAGCTGACGCTGTCAAAGACCCCCCACCTCATGAAACATTTCACAAGGACAAGAGGAGAATCAGTGACGTGATGTGAATCTCACTGTCTCCACTCATATGAGAGCAAAATCCCTTCTGCGGTGGAGGAGCTCCCTCGTGTGGACACACGAGGTATCACACTGTCTGGTCTTCACCTCACAATCAGACGAGCGCTGAATGAAATGAACCTGCCACTGAGACACGCTCACATCAAACACCAAGACAAGTTATACCAGTTAACAACTAGTCAGATATGAATGCATGAAGTCGTGATGTGATAGGAAGATCTGCCCCTGAACTCCTGTGCTTTCCTTATATAAGATGTTACTTTAAATGTCTTTTTCTCTTTCAAATATTATCCACAATCCCAATTGTATTTTAAATCATCTTTTAAGATTCCAATACAAAGAACAATTTTTTTAAAAGCGGTAATTGACTTTCTTCTTCCCAACTCTCTCTCTCCTTGCGACAAATAAAGAGAAATGTAGTTTAGTCTAAATTCTAATGTCTGCACAGAGATACAATATCAATTTTCTGCAACTTCTGCAAACTCTTACGTACATGTCTGTTGATCCATAACCAAGGCCCATTTTGAATATTTGAATATTTATTTTGGCTCGTCTGGCATCGACCACATGAACGAACCGGCTCCAGCTGCGCCCGACAGGAAGCAAACCTCCGCTCACACTTCAGAGTTCACAATCACACAGATCTCCGGCGATCCACCAGAACAAATACAGAATGACGCGACAAACACCACGAGAGGCTTCTCCCTTGATTCAGCTCCACCAAACGCAAAACGTCCAACACACCGGGAATAAACACGTCGACTTTGATTACGGCGGCGAGCGAGTTCGCCCCCTCGGGAGATAGAATCCCCACCGATTTCAAGGTCGTTCCACTTCAGCGAACCAGGCGTTGAATCAGAAGCCGACACCAGGTATATAAACGCACTCAAGGCTTCTGTCTGCAGATGCTGCTGCAGCTCGTCGGCGTCCGGCTCAACACCGGAGCCAGTCAGACAGACCGTGGGGCGGCGGCAGGACGCGCGAGGCCTCGCCGGTCACACAGGAAGTGTCTGGTTAAATGGTTGAGGGATGTAAGAGGAAGCTCTCGACCAGAACTTTGTGTGTTTTGCGAGTGCGATGATAAGGTCGAAGCAGGATGTGTTCTGGGCCCAGATATAATTATGTACAATTACTCCAATCTGATTGTGTGTAAATGTCAATCAAACTGGAGAAGAAAAAAAATAGGTCACTTTGGATCCCGTCCACACATTAAAGTTCAGTTTGAGACTAAATTTGATGAAAACTAAAAATGAAAATAACGATGACGCCATATTATTCAAGTAAACGTTGTTGAAACTCCACTTTCATACATAAACATGCAGAAGGTGGGCAAATTACACTGAATAAGTCAACAACAAAGACCAGTGGAACATGACTGAGAATGGGGGAAAAAACTTATGGATATCATTTTTAACCTGATCTTAATATTTAAAAATTCATCAGGATAAAAGACACGAACGTGAGTCCCGTCAGAAATTAAAAAACAACAACTTGTTCACCTCGGAGGGTTGTTGTCTTTTAAAGTTATAATTAAGTTATACATAAATAGGAATGAAGGGAAACGTCACGTTCTAGTTTGAAAAGTCCACAGTCTTAAAAAACTTTTTACACCTCGCTGTCGTGCACAGATCACAGAGGCATCGATCGGGCTGCGGTTACAGCCGAGCCAAGAGAAAGAAACAAAACAACAACACTGGGAGACAAAAACTGACAGGAGTGAGCAGGATAAACACAAAACTGACGAGACAGAAACAAGAAGAGGACTGACAACACACAGAGAGACAGACAGACAAACAGATAGACACAGAGAGAGAGAGACAGACAGACAAACAGATAGACACAGAGAGAGACAGACAGACAGATAGACACAGAGAGAGACAGACAGACAAACAGATAGACACAGAGAGAGACAGACAGACAAACAGATAGACACAGAGAGAGACAGACAGACAGACAAACAGATAGACACAGAGAGAGACAGACAGACAGATAGACACAGAGAGAGACAGACAGACAAACAGATAGACACAGAGAGAGACAGACAGACAAACAGATAGACACAGAGAGAGACAGACAGACAGACAAACAGATAGACACAGAGAGAGACAGACAGACAAACAGATAGACACAGAGAGAGACAGACAGACAAACAGATAGACACAGAGAGAGACAGACAGACAAACAGATAGACACAGAGAGAGACAGACAGACAAACAGATAGACAAAGAGAGAGACAGACAGACAAACAGATAGACACAGAGAGAGACAGACAGACAAACAGATAGACAGAGAGAGAGACAGACAAACAGATAGACACAGAGAGAGACAGACAGACAAACAGATAGACACAGAGAGACAGACAGACAGACAAACAGATAGACACAGAGAGACAGACAGATAGACACAGAGAGAGACAGACAGACAAACAGATAGACACAGAGAGAGACAGACAGACAAACAGATAGACACAGAGAGAGACAGACAGACAAACAGATAGACACAGAGAGAGACAGACAGACAAACAGATAGACAAAGAGAGAGACAGACAGACAAACAGATAGACAAAGAGAGAGACAGACAGACAAACAGATAGACAAAGAGAGAGACAGACAGACAAACAGATAGACACAGAGAGAGACAGACAGACAAACAGATAGACACAGAGAGAGACAGACAAACAGATAGACACAGAGAGAGACAGACAGACAAACAGATAGATACAGAGAGAGACAGACAGACAAACAGATAGACACAGAGAGAGACAGACAGACAAACAGATAGACACAGAGAGAGACAGACAGACAAACAGATAGACAAAGAGAGAGACAGACAAACAAACAGAGAGAGAGACAGAAAGCAGATAGACACAGAGAGAGACAGACAAACAGATAGACACAGAGAGAGACAGACAGACAAACAGATAGACACAGAGAGAGACAGACAGACAGACAAACAGATAGACACAGAGAGAGACAGACAGACAGACAAACAGATAGACACAGAGAGAGACAGACAGACAAACAGATAGACACAGAGAGACAGACAGACAGACAAACAGATAGACACAGAGAGACAGACAGACAGACAAACAGATAGACACAGAGAGACAGACAGACAGACAAACAGATAGACACAGAGAGAGACAGACAGACAAACAGATAGACACAGAGAGACAGACAGACAGACAAACAGATAGACACAGAGAGACAGACAGACAGACAAACAGATAGACACAGAGAGAGACAGACAGACAAACAGATAGACACAGAGAGACAGACAGACAGACAAACAGATAGACACAGAGAGACAGACAGACAGACAAACAGATAGACACAGAGAGAGACAGACAGACAAACAGATAGACACAGAGAGACAGACAGACAGACAAACAGATAGACACAGAGAGAGACAGACAGACAAACAGATAGACACAGAGAGAGACAGACAGACAAACAGATAGACACAGAGAGAGACAGACAGACAAACAGATAGACACAGAGAGAGACAGGCAGACAAACAGATAGACACAGAGAGAGACAGACAGACAAACAGATAGACACAGAGAGAGACAGACAGACAAACAGATAGACACAGAGAGAGACAGACAGACAAACAGATAGACACAGAGAGAGACAGACAGACAAACAGATAGACACAGAGAGAGACAGACAGACAGACAAACAGATAGACACAGAGAGAGACAGACAGACAAACAGATAGACACAGAGAGAGACAGACAGACAAACAGATAGACACAGAGAGAGACAGACAGACAAACAGATAGACAGAGAGACAGACAGACAGACAAACAGATAGACACAGAGAGAGACAGACAGACAGACAAACAGATAGACACAGAGAGAGACAGACAAACAAACAGAGAGAGAGACAGAAAGCAGATAGACACAGAGAGAGACAGACAAACAGATAGACACAGAGAGAGACAGACAAACAGATAGACACAGAGAGAGACAGACAGACAGCAGATAGACACAGAGAGAGACAGGGAGAGAGACAGGCATGGAGATTTGATTTTTGAAATCAACTTTATTAGGCAAATTTCTTCAACTGTACACAGTGTACAAGTTATTTCCTAAGAAAGGGAGAAAGACAGACAGACAGACAGACAGACAGGGAGAGGGAGAGAGAGACAGACAGGCAGACAGAGAGAGAGACAGGCAGACAGGGAGAGGGAGAGAGAGACAGAGAGATAGACAGAAAGGGAGAGAGAGAGACACAGACAGACAGACTGAGAAAGAGACAGACAGAGAGAGGGACAGACAGACAGACAGGGAGAGAGACAGACAGAGAGAGGGACAGACAGACAGGGAGAGAGACAGACAGAGAGAGGGACAGACAGACAGACAGAGAGAGGGACAGAAAGACAGAGAGAGATAGAGACAGACAGAGAGAGGGACAGACAGACAGACAGACAGGGAGAGAGACAGACAGAGAGAGGGACAGACAGAAAGACAGAGAGAGGGACAGAAAGACAGAGAGAGATAGAGACAGACAGGGAGAGAGACAGACAGAAAGAGGTACAGACAGGAGCGGGAGAGAGAGAGAGAGAGACAGACAGACAGGGAGAGAAACAGAGAGAGAGAGATAGAGTGAGTGACATCAGACAGAGACAGACAGACAGACAGACTGTGAGTGCGTGTGCGTGTGCGTGTGTGTGAGTGTGTGTGTGTGTGTGAGTGTGTGTGCGTGTGAGTGTGTGCGTGTGTGAGTGTGTGGACCTACAGGTGTGTAAGCACTCGGTGACGGTGGTGGCGTCGATCAGGTAGCCCTCACACAGACGACATGTGATGTGGGCGTTGATGTGACACAGCTTTATCTTCCTCGTCAGCATGTCGGGGTTCTGGGGAGGAAAGATGGAAAAGACAAAAAATTTAGGATTAAAGCTGAAGACGAAATTTTTAAAACCACAAACATCTGACTGAGGTCACGTTAAAACAAACTTGAGCGCATGCTGAGATATCTGGGCAAATCAATTTGTGTTTTTAATATTTCTTTTGTCCTGCTTCAGACGGCTTTCCTTTCTTCTTTATTCATTTATTTCAGTCAAAGCTACAGTTATCATACTTAATAAGTCAAAACACTTTCCTCTGAAAAAGCTTCTAGGAAACTTGCATGGGGCATTTTTGGCGGAGTTGTTTTTACTGCGACTGCAAGAAAATATTTTCCAACATTCTCCATAAGTAAAGTGACATAAAAATAATCCATAGACTATAAACATTATTGTTATTTGCCCATGTATTGGCATGAACCGAAAAGGTGCCACACTGTAACAATTGACGGGACGCTGCTCCTTTTTTAAAAATGTAATTAATGTCAGTTTATAACTTGTAATGTTTCTTTTCTGACATTTCGATTTTTCAAAAAAAAAATGCAAAAATTAAACTGACCCACACTGCTCAACAATTGTTGCATAACAGATTTCCACGTGGAAATACATAAAAAAAATCATGACATCCTTAATGTTTTTTATTTTATTGTATCACAATCTGAATTTAGCTGCACTTTGAAACTAAATCCTGCAGTTTCCGTTCTGCAGGTCCACAAAAATTTAATCGGTTCATCTATTCTGATAATTGAGGGTTAGGGTTGTCAAAAACAAAATGTCAGATATTATCTGAGTTATGTCACTGTAAACTGAATTTCTTTGGGAAACTGTTATGGAAAATTTGAATTGCTCCGTGGACTAAAGGAGAGAATGAACTGCAGGCTTACGTACAATTAACATAATCTTTACTTGCAGCTCTATTTAAGTGCAGGGCTCTTTCTTATGCTTTCTGTTATTGTGTGCATTTGTGTTTTATGTTGATATTACCTGAGCAATATTGATAAACCAGTTGCATGATAAAAGCAAAAAAAGGGAATTCCAGCACATGGAACGCCCCCAAAAAAGCAAAAGAAATATATATATATATATTCCCTCAATTATATAAAGGTTAAATCACGGACACCTCTATAATGGCGTAGATGGCGAGAATAGAGTACAGGACATTTATAAGCTTTTCACCACTAAACAAGCATAAGGCCGACCACATAAACACAAGCCACAGTGAGTAAAACCCAACAACCACAACAGAGAACATTACGTTGAATATTGCTGCTGCAGTTATTCACAGCTTCACCAGTTTATCTCCGCCTGCTCTCATTGCACCCGGGGAGCCGCTGAAACTCTGCTCACTTTGAGATTCTGTGTATTAATCACTAAAATACATATAGTGCAGTGTTGTTCAGGTTGTGGTCGGGTGTGACGTTGCCGCGTGAGATCAAAGTCACCAAAGGCGACGTGGATCCGTCACGATCGGAGGAGGCGTGAGATAAGACTTTGCCTCCCGCGGTGGAAAAAACTAAGAAACTATCAGAATTAACTTCATTGCTGTTGTCAGGTAGAATTCTGCATCTCTGACGTAGTGGGGAAAAAAAAGAAAGGTTGAAGGGAGCCGAGTCTGATTTTCGACAAATCACAGAGCCGTTGACAGCTACACGCTCCGCTGCATCTGCTTAGTGACAGGATATGGAGCTAAACATTAATGTTCCGAATTCCGTATTCACAGATTATTCCATAACCTTGTTGTTGGTGCAGCTTCATCTGCAAATCACAAGCAAACTCACTTTTGTTCCACTGAGGCTGAACTTTAGGATGTTGTCCGTTTGTTTCACTGTATATATTCTGTTCTCACTGTATATATTCAGAATGTAAATATTACTTCTTATATTACCTCATGTTTATACTGCTCATTTATTACTCTTTTTTTTACAGGTGTCTCTATTTTTACAACCTCCTTTGCTGCTGCATCATGGCAATTTTTATCCTATTAGTATATAAAGATTAAAAACACAACACTTCAGCTTAAAAATAACACTATTAATATTATTATTAGATGGTACAATTTTGAATTATGTACCATTTTAGTGATATTACGCAGGGGTTTACTCAGTTTTTTATACTGTGTCATTGCTCGCCGTGTATGAACATCGCACAATCTATTTAAATGTAAAAAAAAAGATCTGTCTGTCGCACCAGAGCGCAAATTGTCGCATTATGGATTGGTGCGATTGATCCGAGTGACTGAGATGAGACACGCGAGTTTAACACGGTCATCAGCACACAACAAAAATAGTGAAGAAGTCAAAATCCTTATTGATCTCAGCCCACTGGAGGAAATCAATAAAAGGATAAGGACCAAGAAAAGCTTTGTCTGTTCATCATCATCCCTATAAGAAAAAGAAGGAGAAGGAGAAGGAGAAGAGCTACATTGTTCAAATAAGTTTCCTTTGGACGTCAGCGGAGGAGGTCGATCTTTCCTCTCAGCTCAGAGACGGCGCTGAGAGACGCCCGCGGAGTCGGCTCGGCTGCCTGGCTCCAGTCGAGGCTCCGACTCCAGGAGGTTGGACAATTTATAAGTGTTTTCTTTCTTCTTCTTCCTCCCGTCTCCATCAAATCAACTCCACAGCAAAACCAAGATTGTTTCCCAGCAGCAGCTTGAACAATAGAACTGCTGTTACATTTGTGTGATAGACACAGATGCAGGGCAAATGGTCAGATGTGAAATTACACCCAGCTTCCGTTACAGATAACGCACGGTTGCGTCTGGTGAGTAAGACAGTGAGACGAGCTGACGTCCATCACGGAGAGGCTCCGGCCTGACCGCTGCAACTGTACGAGCGCCCGCACACCGACGCAGCACATGAAGGAGAAGAAGACCACGTGCAGACACCAGATGAATGAGGAGGGAACAATCTTTTATCGTTGATAATCAATAAAGTAGTTTTCGAGCAAAAGTGTTAAGTTTTCCTCATTTCTTGCTTCAGAATTGTGACGATTTCTATGGGAGAACATTCTCCCTCTTGAAGTTTCTGAAGAGATGGACATGCAAAACACGCAATCTGAAAAATGTTACCTTGAGCTTCTGGAAATCGTGATGGCAATTTATCACTATTTTCCCAAATATTTTTTCACTATTTCAGACATTTCATATAAGAAGAGTGAGCGGACCGAGCCAGAACATTCTCCTGAATCAGAGGACTTCATTTGAAAAGTCTATATCAACACCGCAGTGATTGTAGCTTCAGTTTCCAAAAAAGTCTGCATTTATCAAATTCTTAATTTCAAATTTTAGGCGTTTGTTTCTCACTTATTTACTCCCCGTTATAATTCCTCAGCAACATGACGGTGTGCTGTACTGGCCTCGGTGCAGCATAAATATTTGGGAACCACATAAATAAGAAATTCTTGACTGAAGTTTTTCGCCCGAGAAGATTTCAACGGTCCGAACAAAACACAGCATCGACCCATCTCCTTCAAATGTCTAAAACTGGTCGTGCCGCGTATTTTTTGGAATTTTTGATTTGCTTTGAAAGCACTTGGGAGGAGCTCGGCGGGTTTTCGTGGGCAGATGAAGAAGCGAGAGGAGACCGGACAGCGCGGCTCTCTTACCCCTAATACCGCCATGCGTCGACTGTGGATGGTGCAGCAGCCACGACTCTTCCTGCGGTTGTGCGGCCGACAGTGTTAGCTCCTCATCATGGAGAGCATCTCATCGGAGCCTGGAGAGGAGAGAGAGAAGTCTTGTTATGTTTTGTTTTGAACACCAGAGCTTGGCAACAAAATGGCTGCCTCGAAGAACCATCCACAATCCGTATTCTGGGAGACACAGATGCCACCAGTGCTGAAAACACATTTTGGGATACGTTGTGGACGAGGGTTTGGTGAGAAGATGGATACCATTCACGTCGTGTGCCACCATTGAATATGCAGCGGCTACTGGTACAAAAACTCAAATTGGAAAAACAAGAAACAATCAAGACGTGGGTGATGTGTTAACTAGGTTACCAAGCAGCCAGCTCAGACTCCAGGAAGCTACTGGTCCTGAGCAAGAAACTAAACTGTTCAATAAACATGTCAATAAAGTTTTTGTATTACTGTTGTTTTTTTGTACAAATTAAATAAACATAAATTCTTTAAGAGCTTTAGAGGTGGTGGTACGTTTGACCCTGGACACAGCCAGGCCTCTTACTAACTAACCAACTGTTGGCTGTTGCCAGCTACATATTTAAGACATGAAGGTGACGTCAGTCCTTTCATCTAAGCAACTCTTCCCAAAATGTTTGAATTCAATCTTTAAATGTGGTTTGGTTACCACCCACACGGCTTGACTGACAGGCTGGAGGAGAACCTCCACACCACACAGTGTATTCTGTCTCCCGGGCAGCGGTGACTGGTCGTGTGGTTGTGCGAGTCACTAGTTTAATTGTAGGAGTCCCGACCGCTGTGGTGATGAAAGGTGGGAGGGAGAACGGCAGGTGACCTGACCACTGTTACATCCTCCTCCGAACAAACAGACACACTTTGAGCTGCCTTTAAAAGTCTCTGGCGACCGCTGTAAGTCCACAAGCCCGCCTCTGTGTGCTCATCAGACCGTGAAATTAGCCCAGTTTGCCGACGGAGATGTGGCCGGGGGGGGGGGGGGGGGGGGGGGGGCCTGCTGAGGACACACACACACACACACACACACAGACTGTACCGCTGCCTGTAAGAGAGCCGTCACGCGCCGATGAAGCTTCACGCAGATGTTATCTTCTTCATCATCATCATCATCATCATCATCATCACATGACGATGTGATGTTGTGGTCGGCGGAGGTTGACGCCGAGGCCAAGTTTACGCCGAGCGTGTTGGAAAGCGGAGTGTTCTTTGTTTGTGCTGCTCAGACAGATGTGAGAATAAACCGCCTGCTCCGAGAATATGCGAGACGACACTGAGATGTTCGTAAAAAAGAAACAGATGTTGACATCTGCTTTCGAGCTGTTTCCGTGTGCTTGAAAAGTTCAACGTGTCGACATGAGGGGGAAATAGATTTCATGGAATAAGCACAAACTTAATTTTCATCTGTCGCACTCGGCTGAAATGTACAGCAAAGGTAAAAAGCCCAGACTTTCCTAATGAGCTATATATATATATATATATATATACACACACACACATAATGATAGTTCATTTCAGGTGAGCTCCATTTTAAAAACTGAGGCTGCTGCGTTCAGGGGCATCTGAGGCTGCTGGTGATCTGGGTCATTCAGATGAAATCAGATCAGATAAGGTTGTTGCAGCAGCGTCCAAAGATTTCTGTTCAAACCTTGTCTGTATCATGAACGGGTCTAAAAAAAAACTTTACTTACTGTAAAGTAAGCTTACTGTTTGAATCCTTTATGTCATTTTTATAGCCTCAAAAAGACAAAGTCTTATCTGGAGAGATGTGTGTGAACAGCCTCATCAAAGTCTGTATTATATTTTTCCATAATAATTCTGTACGAGGTGACGTCTTCAATTCACCTCAACTGAAGAAAAAATAGAAACCGGCAGCTTTTCACATCTGAGGAGATGCAAGGAATTTAAAAATTGAATTTCTATTAATTGACTTATTGTTTCAGCTCTTGTATCCAAACACCACAATACGAACAAAACATACACGGAGGAAACAATCTAATCCTGGCTCTGCTTTAAAGATTATATCAAGGGATCCAAAAGACAAATATAAAGTGAGAGCATCGGGTGAAGGTAAAACAAACGTCTCATCTGTTCACACTCGATCTTCATCATCCTCCTCCTCCTCCTCCTCCCACCGAAACCTGTTGAGCGGCGAGTGTTTCCCACAGAACCCACACACACACTCATTCCCACACACACTCATTCACACCACCGACACCTTCAGAAACCAGTCGCTCTGGTTTCATCTGTCACGTTCTACAACCGGAGAAACAACTGCAAAGCCCAAAAAAATGATAATAATAATAATCTGATCACCGCCGACTTCGGATCCCACGCATGGTTCATATGGTGGCACAAATAACAAACGAAAAGAGGGAAAGAAATTCTCTTTCAACTTCTCTGAAGATTCAAAAGACACAGTGTAATGTAACACATCTCTTTCATGCCCAGACATTCATGGTTGTTCTTGGAAAAGGACTTTGGGGAGGTTCTGCCTAACGTACCCTCAGGAAAACAAAGGAACGACGGCTACATACGTCCAAGTATTAACTATAACAGAACAGAACAACAACAACAAAGAGAGAGACGAGCTTTCTCCAGAATCGCGTACTGCCCCTTTAATCACGAGGGGTTCAGCGGATGTACGGTCTCAGTCCCTTTGGGAAAAACATCCGTACCTTGTTTCATCACAGTTAATCTCCAAAGCATCACCATCACGATATCGATACAAAATGTTCATTTCCCACAGCAGGTAGAGGTTAAGACTGCAGACATACAGTGATGTTGGTCTTCTTTTTAATGGCTTCAAGAATATATTTAGAAACTCGAGTCGATATATATATATATATTTGGAAATGATCTGGACAGCTATCTGCACACCGCATGAAGTTTCCGTTGGACTGAGGCTTCCACTGAGGCTTTTGGAGATCCCAAAAATCACAAGACAAATTATTCAAAGCATCGCCAGATGATTAAAAAAGAGAAACAATCAATATTAATATATTTTTCCCTGTTAAATACTGGATATTTTCACCTCGTCTGACCGTGAAAATCCTTCAAATAAGAAAAACCTGCAATTATAAGTAAACCATGGCGATAACAGACAGGATAATATCACGGCCTGAATTAGGTGATTGTTGCACTGGACTGTTGGATGCAACAGAGGAGGATAGCGGACAGTTGCCTGCATAAAGACTCGGAGAAGTAAATCCAAAAGTTTCTCTCTTTGGACTTGACTTACAAATGGAAACAGGCTGAAGAGAAATACTGATATTGGACTATAGTGTCAAAACACTGAGTGATTCACTTCCGTGAGTCTGACCTGATGAAAATTACATTATTATATATTTTTTTAAATCCACTTCAAATGAAATGAATTCCTCTCCGTCTCTTTTCCAACATTATTCTGGACTCGAATCCACACACAATTGTTGAACCAGTGGCTCCGGGTAAGAGGATCAGCTAAATGCCTTCAACGTACGAACACTACGAGGGCTGATTTCATTCCTGGTGCTCTTATTTAACGGCGCGGCGTCCAGCTGCCTCTTGGAAAAGGCAGGAATAGCGGCGCGTGCGAAATCTGATGGTGTCAAATGTTTAAATCGAAGCTTCAGTCAGGAGGGTGAGGGTTAGTTGACCCCTGAGAGGAGCAACCAGGACAGTGCACGTTCCTACTGACAGTCTGCCAAGAAGTACAGATTGAAACTTCACAATAATACATTTTTGCTTTCACTTCATCTGGATGAAAATGTGTTATAAATGGTGCAAATTGAGCTGATAAGTGTTAAGTGTTCACGCACACGCGCGCGCACACACACACACACACACACACACACACACACACACACACACACACACACACACACACACACACACACACACACACACACACACACACACACACACACACACACACACACACACACACACACACACACACACACACACACACACACACATCACAAAGGGCTCCCTGTTGGCCTGCCTGTGGGTGTTGGAGTGTTTGGCCTCGGTGGAAGTCGGCCGCCAGCTGGAGCGATGGACACTGAGGGCCTGCACCAGTGGACGGGGCCAGGAGGAGAGGCCTCCGCTTGTTGTGGAGGCTTTTGGCTTCCCTTCAAAACACACACACACACACACACACACACACACACACACACACACACACTTAAGACACATGACAGATGCACACAAAACACTAAATAATCACTTTTTCAAACTTACACACAAGCATAGGCGCGCGCACGCACGCACGCACGCACGCACGCACGCACGCACGCACGCACGCACGCACGCACGCACGCACGCACGCACGCACGCACGCACGCACGCACGCACGCACGCACGCACGCACGCACGCACGCACGCACGCACGCACGCACGCACGCACGCACGCACGCACGCACGCACGCACGCACGCACGCACGCACGCACGCACGCACGCACGCACGCACGCACGCACGCACGCACGCACGCACGCACGCACGCACGCACGCACGCACGCACACACACACACACACACACACACACACACACACACACACACACACACACACACACACACACACACACACACACACACACACACACACACACACACACACACACACACACACACACACACACACACTTATTGTCTCCTCTTAATTCTCTTTGATGGCCGTCAGTCATGCTGCCAGGACTGGGTGCCTGGGGAAATCAGTCAGACAGTAGACGCGCTCCGAAGAGAAGCAGACTGCGGCGGACCAGGAGGCCGAGCGCTGCTGCTGCTGCTGCTGCTGCTGCTGCTGCTGCCAAGAAGAAAGCGGCAGCAACACTCTGAATAATTGAGCTTTGAGTTTTTGGGTTGTTCAGGGCAGAGCGGAGGAGTTGGTGTGTGTGTGTGTGTGTGTGTGTGTGTGTGTGTGTGTGTGTGTGTGTGTGTGTGTGTGTGTGTGTGTGTGTGTGTGTGTGTGTGTGTGTGTGTGTGTGTGAGGCTAATGTGTGATAAAGCCTCGCAGGTCGGACAAAACACGGCGAGAAATGGACCCGGGGGCCAGTTGTTTTAAGTGTAAGTTCAATGGAATGAAGTGTGATGTGACGTAGAAGAAGAACACGTGAGCTGCGACCGTTAATCGTTTAGTAATCGACTAGCAAATTAATCTTTATGAACTGAATTTATTCCGTGTGTGGACAAAACAAAAACACTGTGTTGGAGTTTCGGGAAACACGATCCACATTTTTTACACCAAACGACTAATCGCTTAATTGAGAAAATAATCAACATATGAATCGATAATGAAAATATTCGCTAGACGCGGTGCGACTTGAGCATCACCAATCAGGCGAGGTGATGAGGATGAGACGGCAGCAACACAACTAGAGATGCTCCGATGCCGACAACGGTACAGAATGCATGTACAATGTGTCCATGTAATGTATGACAGAATGCCGGACCGGCGTTTTATACTGTACGTTGTACCGTTTACAACTTTACACGGTCTTTTATTGTCATAAGCTGTGGTATCAAACATCATGACAATCATTCCCCTGGCGTGATCGTGCACCGAAGTGTAAGCAAGGCCATGACTGTCTCCTTCTTTCTATATTTTGATCTCAGAGCATCAGAGTGAGCAGGGAGGAGGAAGACACAGAAAACGGTGCATGGAGAACTTTCCTACGTCAGCACTACGTCTCTTTCCCAGAGGCGGCAAAGCAAAGAGACGCCGACGTTCACACGTCTGACCACAACCGACGACTCTGAACAACAACAAACTTCCCTCGGCCACGCGTCTATAATTTCAGCGGCCAAAAAAAAAAAAGACAGTCGGCGGTTTGAACCCACCACCCAGACACACGGTTTGAATCTGCCAGACCGTGTTGGGAAAAAACTGTTTATTTTCCATGTTTGTTCGCCCGGAGAATAAAAGATCAACTCTCCCACTCAATCCCACAATATGTGGACTGTTCTTGGACGCCGCCGCCGCCGCCGTGGCCGATTCTCCAAGAATTAGGACGAGGACACGATGTTTGGTGAAGCATGAGGAGAGAAGTTCGACAGGCTTGATTCTTACAGGAGGAGCTATGGATCTGATTAAAACTGACAGAAAGAACAACAACAATCAAAACAAAAATTGAACTGGTTGCGGCTTTTTGAAATGTGAAATAGCTGCTTTTTGGGGAAGGGGGAAAAAATAAAATACTTCACAAGTCTCACTTCAGTCCAGAACCCTCACAAACGTGTCTATTTTATGGAAAGAAAGAAAAAAATATATCAACGGTGACCAAACGCTTGTCAGTAAATTCCACTTTTAATTGCATTATATTCATCCAGACCAAACTGTGACAGGCTTCCAAGTTAATACATTCATTTAACGTTAATGTGTTTGATGTTTTTTTGTTGGTAAAGTCACTGAGCGTGGTTGAGAGCAGTTATATTGAAATGTCAGTGGTTTGGCACCAAGTGCTTTACAGAAAGAGACAAAATACAAACTCTGCCTTTTCTCAGCTTTCTTTTTTTTTAATAAATTAAGAATTGATTTCAAATAAAAAAATCATGAGCTTGGCAAAAATGCGAAAACCCTCCTCTGGTTTTACTTTATTACATTCAATAAAGTATCTGTGGGGTTTGGAAAATGTTGCTTTGGCCATTTCTCGCCATTTTCTCAACAAAATGTATTAAAAAGAACAACGAAGCTTATTGTTTTCACACACAAGCCCTGGATCTGAAACGATAACACGACCTGCAGTCACCGGTGCCGTACAGTAAACTACAATCATATTTCTGATCACTGAATTTATGTGAAGGCTGGAAAAAAAACACTGTAAATTACTTCTATTGTTACACATCATTTTTTTGCAACCAGTGCCGTTATTGTTATACTAAAGTTGAGGCAAAGAGGGAAACCTGTGTTAAAAAGATTAATGGAACCAGACTTGACGCATTCACACCAACGTTTTACCAGCTCCTATATTCAATACACCCAAACGTTATTTCCGAAAATCTAAAATAATCTAAAATCTAAAAGGTTCTGTTTTCAGCTCTCTGCCCGTGCGTCTATCTATGAAGTAGAGCTGCAACAGTTAATCGATGAGTAATCGTCTACTAAATTAATCGCCAACTACTCATAATTGATTAATCGGTAGTAGTTGTTATGGGGAAAAATTGGTCACAATTCTCTGATTTCAGCTTCTTAAATGTAAATATCTTCTGGTTTCTTTGCTCCTCTGTGACAGTGAAACGAAATATCTCTGGTGTGTGGACGAAACAAAACATCGCCTTGAGGTTTTGGGGAACACTGATCGACAGGTTTCACCATTTTATGACATTTCTTGGACCAAACAACTATTCGAATAATCGAGAAAATAATTGACTGAAGATGAAATGATAATGGAAACAATCGCCTACTATGAACGCCCGAAATAACCCTGCTGAAAAACTAAAAAAACCTATCAATCAATACAACCAGAGGTTATACGGTCAACATGTTCAAAAACCCACGCAGAGTTTATCTGCGTTCACACATTCCACTGTGCTGCTGGAAGTAGGATGAAACACATTTGTTAAAGATTTACAAAGAGCTGTTGTGTCCCTCTAATGGAGATGAACTGTGTGGACCAGTGGAGAGTTTTATCTGTAACATCAGCTGTAGTCATGTGCAGACCCCCCCCCCCCCCCCCCCCCCCCCCCCCCCAAAGAAGCGAAGGGATGAGCCGAATTGATCCTGGAGGGGAAACTGGGCAGAATAGCAGTCGCACTATATGGGTTAGTGGTTCCTTTCCGTGACTATAGCTCCATGGGCGAGAAGACGGTAGGGGGATTCCCATCGGAGCCACTAGTCCCCCAAAAAAACTCCCACATTCATGCTTCACTCTGCGGAGCTGTGGCTAAATGTTTCCACTGAGCGGCACATGCTCTGCACAAGGGCCAAAGGGGCCCGTTGTTCCCCCGCGCTCCTTCAGCGCCATGTCAAACGCGGAGTCAATTGAGGATATCGAAGATGTCAAAGAGCAAAGAGTCTTAGCGGCCCGGAGGCTCAGGACTCGCTGGCCACACACCGACGGTGGCACGAAGACAAAAGAGATAATCTTCAAATGACGCTCTGAAGAAATCTGTTCGCTCTGTAACTCTGCCTCTCGCCGTCTGCTGGGAAATATATATATATATATATATATATATATATTTTTGGAGTCCTGATGATTGCGTTGTCTAATATCTGCTTAACAAGGCAGACTTGTTTGTTTTTTTAAATAAATGGTTTTAACTAGATTACCTAGTCGTCATTCAGTCTCTTCCCATTCATTTTCTGCCTCGGGTTTTTATGACCGTTTTCTGTTAAAGGGTGCATTATCAATATTTTCAGGGTCACGTGACCGTTAAGACCTCTTCAGACATGAAGTTTGCCGTTCACATATGATAAGTCAAGTGCAGCGGGAGATTGTCCGGGGTTTTTTTATTTACAGTCATCGACATGCCCACAGGTTCCTGACATTCACGCTCCCTTCCGGGGAAGTTGTGGGGAAAATGTCCACACCTGAGATTGTGTGTGACAGCAGCTCACGTAATGTGGAAGGAGACGTACACATCGTGACAAACCCAGCGGCTAATTTGGCATCCGCGCACTCCACCTATAACTGACACTAATAAACAGTCAACTTTAATGAAGTCATTAAACACACAACGAGCTGGTGACTGCAGCTCCCGCAGCGGAGACAAACACGTGAGAAGGCGGCTGTAAAAAAAATAAAAGCTCAAATGATTCTATTCAAAGACACTGAACATTTCAGGTTTTACAAACCCCCTGAGGAATACTGATCACCACGTATTGAAGGCAGTCTGACGGCACCGTACTTTCTAAAAGAAATTATTATGATGCAGCACAGGAATAATAAATATTAATTCCCCCCTGTTACAATCCGGTATTTATCTCGGCAGCTGAGCGCCGTCGCTAAGACGGCAGCTCGAATAACAAATGAACCTGAGTCGACTACATCGTCGACCTCCAGACAGCTGTTTGCGATGAGTGGATTAAATCTCCAACTGAATGCGCCTGTTGTTTCCCTCGCAGAAGCGCTTCTCTCCGCTCCGCTTGTCACCTCGCAGCAGCGGCAAGACGAGGCCGAGCCAGGGCCTTCGCCGCGGCAGCGTAATCTCGCCTACACGTTGTCAAGACGCCGCGCGGCTCCTCTTCTCCCCCCCCGTCGCAGATTATCGTCCTCGGGACGACCAGCGGCCACATGCTGCTTCATTCTGGCTCTACAGCTGGTGAATTAGCAAAGAGTCTCGTTGTTTGTTGCAGTGACGCTGGCGGGGGGAAACCAACTGGCCTCGTCTGTGGTCCAGAAAAGATTCATACAGATCTGCGGAAAACACGGACGCTCCAGATCTACTTCAACAAACGATGTCCAACCCGAGTAACGCGTCAGATGACGCACGCGTACAGAAGAATCGCTACGAGGGAAAATGGAGATGATAAATGTCCGCAAACGTTTTGAAAATGCAGTTAATAGATGTAACTGTAAACATTCACATTTACCAGTGTAGTAATATTAAAAATCGTTGAGTCGCGTGTGCTAATGTTGTAAAATGCGGGGTTGGATTTTTCTGGAAATGTTACTCCGGACATTTTCCGGAACTTTTCCTGCCCGTCCCCCGATGTCGAATCTTTTCCAATACTGTCCGAGTGGGCCCGCGTGGGAATAGAGGTGGAAAAATCTCCGGAGGTTTCACAGCGAGTGAGCGGGCGTGATGATGAGTTATCGCCATGTCTTCTGTACCCGGACGCCACCGACAAGTTCCGGAAATGTTCCTGCTGCTGTGAAACGCGTCCCGACTCCCGCTGCGTTCTGCACATGTGAACCACCACCTCGGGGAAAAAAAGTCTGCTCACATTTTCTGGAGTTCAAGCTTGAAAGCACCAGCGCGTCGCGTCCTCGACCTTGAAACAATCTTAAGGTCAGTCGGCCCACAATTCACCTGGTCTGAGGTCAGCTGTGTAGTTTTATGCTCCGGGAACTGACCCCAAATGAATGTCAAGTTGCAAAAGTCCTCCCTTAACGAAGAGCACTTCAGAAAGACACTGGACAACAAAGCTCCAGCTCCGGGATCGATGTCGTATGAGCCAGGCCTCAGAGTCGGGGCGAGGAGTCGGCCGGTTACACCCAGGACCGACACGAGGCCAAACCAAATGACTTTGACTGGAAAAGACGTCGATGTAACACGAAACTCTTCACAGTCGTGGATTAACCAGGACGGAACAAATTAATCTGAAATCGCAATATCTGACCAATATCCAAATCATCTCAATATGAATCTTTTTTTTTTTGCATATCGTTCAGCCCCTGCAGTAGTAACCTGGACTATGCTGGGTTGTCGTGGTTGTAGCTCATGAGGTAGCGACGGTCGTCCACTAGCCAGAAGGTCAGCGGTTCCATCCCCGCTTCCCAGAGTCTGCATGCCAAAAGGGGAAAGACACATTTACCGTCCGTTCACTTTTAAGTGATTGTAATAAATTCGCCAAAATACTTTTTGTCAGTGAATCTGAACCGACGCTCTCACAGGTTTTGAGTTTTTACCGAGTGTTCGGAGCTCTTCGCTCCCTCCTGCCACGACCCCCCCCCCCCAAAATAATCTCCATAACATACACGACTAGGCCTGAAACGAGCATTTGACTGGCGGACAAGATGAAAGGATTAGGATTTTATAGTTTCAAAGGCCTTCACTTTGTGACTTCATTCTGAATATAACTCTGAAATGTCACGGTTAGTTAAGCTTTTAGTGCGGAGGGTTTTTTTATGGCTGCTGAGAGCGGAAATGTTACAACAGCTGAAAGTAGTTTTAGGTTAATTATTTGTTGCTCGTTGTTGGGAGATTTTATTGTATTAACTCACTGTACATTTATGCACGGACGCAATGTAAATGATCCTTGTACTGCGAAAGATTAGCCTACAGGTTCACCTCGCTGGCTGAAGTGACAGTTTAAGTGCTGAGGCCTCACGCTTTTATAATTACCTGCCACTTCTAGTGTCTAAATTGTGTAAACTCAACCTGCCTGTCAAAAGTAGAAAGGTCAGAAACGCCTCCTCGGTTGCTGACGGGGAGCATGAATCCTTCACCTGCCTCTTGTCCCGACGTTGCCTCTTACAGTGATGTAATGGTGTGTTTTTAACCTCTGTTTACCCAGGAGGGGGTTTGCTGAGCGTGCATCGTTCTCCTCCGCAATCTTAGTGACAGGCCGCCAAACCACTAAACTGCAACAATGTGCAAACTTAAAAGATTCACTGGTGCGACTGGGAGCTTTGTGTTGTTGGCTTGAAGCCCCAGCAGCGGGTCGGGCAGGTTGGTTCTCTTTGCCGGAGAAGGTTCTTTAAAGGAGACATATTCTGCTTTTTTAAAAGTGTAATGTGTTCGACCAACAGTCCGACAGCCCCCCCGAGAAGTTCCGTTTACAACAACGGAAAACAGACGAGAGAAGCGAATTATCACATTTGAGACACTCGGACGGGAGAATGAAACAATTTGTCAACTATATCCAAATAGTTGCGGATTCATTTTCCTTTGACTTACTAATGATTTCAGGGGATGAAATGTGAGTTTCCGTCGTTTCTCAGCTTTGGTCCTCACAATAAACTCTGTTTTCTTTAACACAAACACAAATTAGAGTTTTCTGAGGAGATAAATATGCACGTGGCGTACAAACAAACAAGTTAAAAAGCTTTGAATAACTGAAATGTAAATGTGTAGACTCTGGCCTTTTATTAAAACTGACTCACTGTCCGTCGCCTCTGTCTTACGCCGCTCGACGTCACGTTGACATAAACCACACACGCACGCCGCTTAGAGAAATGCGCTCAGGTCAAAGTGGCCCACTTCTGAAGCTCTTGGCCTCCCGACCTCCAGAGACCCTGAGGGGGCAGGGAAGATTTAGGGAAGGGTCGTTTGTGGTGGTGGGTGGGGGCGGGTCCTGGACACCACCATCTTATACAGTGAGATGGGAGGTCAGCAGAGGTCACTTCCCTTTAAATGGTCACAGCAGCAAGCAGGTGCCGCGAGCGACCTTTTTAAATGATTGATTAATCTGCAGATTATTTACGTACGCCGTCCCAGAATCCAACGTGGTGTCTTCAAAATGCTCGTTTTAACTGAACCAATGAAATGTTCGGGTTAGCGTTCTCCCAAATCCTCCATTTGAGAAGCATTTGGCCTCATTTTCACAACAATTCATTTGATTAACGGATTCATTTAATGAACAAAACGTCTGAAAATAGAAAAACATGCCCGTCACAGTTAGGGTTTGGTATCGTAGCGTATTTTCCTCAATACAATGCTAAATCTATACTTTTTTTCTATTAAAAAAAACCCACAAAATGACGGTCAACGATGAAATAGTTCATCATCATCATCATCTTCAAAAGCTTATCCAGGGTTAGGGTCACGGGGGCAGCAGCTTCAGTGGGTGACCCCCCACTGCCCTTTCCCGGGCCACATTAACCAGCTCTGACTTTGCTAAGGCAAATTGGAACTTAAATTTAACAGATTAACACATTTTTAGAGAAAATAAATGCCATAGCCATGTTGAGCAGTTGCGAGCGTGGAGCGAGTTCACACTCATCTCAGCCTCGGAACCACAGTTATGCAGGAACGCTCGCTCGCGAATTTGCGGATACTGTGCTGTGCACTTGTATCACATCCGCGCTTTAACGTGGCCGAAATTCTGAGACTAAATAAATGCCATACCGGTGAGCGGGGCAACTATTTCAGTAAATAGCTCAGGCACCGAAACGAGGCACTTAAAATGTGTGTGTGGCGATTCTGTCCAGTAGATTTCCATACCCGACCCCTCGTCACGGTTCCCCAAACCCCCAAGATCCGCTCTTCAAATTGTTCATTTTGTCCAAACCACCAGCCCCAAACTATAACACATTTAATCTACAATGATACAAAACACCATGTCCCACATATCCTCACTGCTCGTTGTGTACTTTCCCACGATAAGTGACTTGAACGAGAAAAAACTGCCGTCAGCTCATTTTCTGATGGACCATCCAATCGCTTAATCAACTTATCACAACTTAACACTAAACCTCTTCCGCTGCATGAGATGATAAATCCTCATCTGCTGTCCGTGTTAAGAGGATGTAGTCACGCTGCTGCTGCTGCCGCCGCTACAGGGAAGAACTGACGATTGACGGCATTTCCAACGGCTCTCTGTCAGTCGCTCATGTTTCCACTTCTCGAAAATAATAAGACTAAATATTGGAGGAGAAACGCAATGAGCCATTACGTGGTCGTTGTGGGTGAACAGTGGCGTGCTCCTGTCTTGCGCTTCACAGTTTGTTTTTTTTAACCACAGCCCGTGGGGCTCCAGGCCACAGGCACGAGACGGGTTGAGGCCCACAGATGACAGTTATTACCCCATTTACAGTACGAGCCGGGGCTGAGGAACGAGGCGGGCGGCTAATTATTTCCTCGTTTGACCCCATGCCGACGCTCGTTTAACAAAGGGGCTTCCTGGGCTTGTTAAAAACCGACAGAGCTGCAAAAAAAGCGGTGTCGCTCGTGCGTCGCCGTGACGCAGAGGCAGACCCTTCGCTGACCCTTGACCAGGTTCTTTTATCAAACGGCTGACGGACCGCTCAATGACGGCTGACCTGTTGTATCGTCTGTTTGGTTGTTTTCGGGAGCGAAGCTTCGACCGGAGGAAACAACCAGACTCAACAATAATCACACGATGATAGCGGAGGTGAGATAATAAGATATACATCTTTAACCCTAGTGTACGTGACCATTCTGTCTCTCCTCCTAAACTCTCATTTCAACATTTCACTCTTTTTTACGTCCTTTCCAACGGCTGTGACCTCTAACAGTTTAGTGACCTGAAAAATCACGACTCAAACTATCAGACGATTAATAAGCATGTACTCATTTTAATTTCTCCAGTGTCATAACTTTGTTTTAAGCCATTGTAGATTCAATATTTTTTGGTTTTGGACTGTCGGTTTAAGTTTTCTTCCTTATTTTTAGACATGACAACAAATCAATTAATCAAGAAAATAATTTGCAGATCAACAGAAAATGAAAATCTTTAGTTGGAGTATTAAAGAGGCATTTAGGAGTAACTGCCTTTTTCATCATCAGGATACGTCGAGACGCCGACTTCAGAGCCTCGAAAGGGGATTAATTCAGTCTTGGTGACTCCTTGTTTTTTCCCAGAACTGAAAGCTGGTGGAGAAAAGGGCTGTGGGTGAAATATCGGATAAATAAAACCAGAACCAGCTCATAAAAAAGTGTGAGAAATGTTGTAAAGGAGCTTTATACATTCACTTTATACAACAATTTTTGCATTGCGATACTCGCAGGAGTTTGGCCGGAGGGTCATTTGTGTTTACTCGTGAATATCCGGTCGTTCTCCGGCGGACACGGGCGTCGGGAGGATCCCAACGCTGATTTGCTTCCGCGACATCGCGTCACGAAAATATTTCGCTCAAGCTGAAATATTTCTACGACTTTGTAATGACTCTGTATGTAGCCTGATCTTAATCGCACGCTTTGCGTTTGGCGTGAACAAGCCATTGGACTATAGTATAGTATCCTAACCTTTAGCCCCACCAACTACTTAACTGAAACACTTGAAGCCCAACAAAACAAACGCACCCATTACATATTCTCAAAGCCCAAGTTCACGTATTCACGCGTCTTGTTGGCTCCAATCTTTCAATTCAATTCAATTAAATTCAATTTATTGGTATAGCGCCATATCACAACATACATTGTCTCAAGCTACTTTACATATTGAGGTCAATATTACAATATTACAGGGAAAACCCAACAAATCCCACAATGGGAAAAAACTCCCTTTTAACAGGAACAAATCTCTGACAGAAACGGACTCAGTTGTTCAGGTCATGAATCCAAAACCCCAAGATTCATAGTTGAATATCATAGAACATTAAAAAAAGAAAACAGCAAATCTTTACATTTGAGGAACCTTTTCGTTTTCTGCTCTTTCACCTTCGTCAATCATCGGAATAGTTGCAAATCCATTTTCCGTCCCTGAACCAATCGATGAACGGGAAAAAGGTCAACGCGTGTAGCGTCCACTGTCGTTAGAGCAGAGTGGCGATTTTTAGAAAAGTCAAGCAGCAACTGGAACACCTGGGACACGAGGAGGAGGAGGTTACATCGCCTGGCAGCCACCGAGCGGAGAAGGAACCCGCTCCAGAGCCGCTGTCGGCGCCGGAGCACTTAACGCACAACGTCCTCCTGTTTTCATTAACCGAACCAACGAGCGAGTCTGGAGGCCGCGCCGCTCGTTCATCAGCCTGCCGACGCACCGCGCAGAGAAAACAAGCTCGCCGTGTATCACAGGGAGAGAGAGGAATAGGCTCAACGCCGGTTTAATGTGGGTGATCGTGTCATCTGGGTTTTAATGCCAACCCTTGTTCTCCTCCGTCGGAAAGGAAAAAAGGAATAAAGCATCTATAGAAGACAAAGGAGATTTGAAAACGCAGACTCCCGGCCTCTTGTTCCTCTCCACCTGAATCCACCTCTGCTCTTCCTCCTCTTCTGTTGACGCAAAGTCGAAACGGTTTAAAATTCACACAACCTGTTGACGACCTGTTCGCCGAGATGTTGACACAAAGCAGACACGATTGGGGGCGAGAGCAGGGGCGAGCGAGCGGCCGTGAATCTTTTATCAGCTCTGCAGCCGCTGCAGCCTGACACGAGGACGTTCTCATCTCTCTCATCTCTTCCTTTAGTCCTCTGGTCTTGATGCAGGCTACGAATTAAAACATCCTTGTTATTAATTCTCCTCAGCGAAGGACACGCGTGCCCCGCGGGGTCTCTAGCTTCAATTAATTAATTAATTAACATTAGGATTCTTTCGAATTTCAATCCACTCGGTTGCACCCCCAAAGTTCTTCTTCTTCTTCTTCTTCTTCTTCTTCTTCTTCTGTGGTCTTATTACCGCTTTGATTAGTATTTCTTACCTATTAAGTCTTCATCGAAGAATTCATTAGCGCTCGCTTCGGTCAATGTGTCTTTTACTGCTCATTGATCCGAATGCTGATTAAGGAGGAAGTTCGGGAGAAACAGAAACAAAAAGTTTTGCGGCCCGTGAAACGATTTCCCGCTCGGCGGACGGGGGAGAAGTTGGTGGATCAATAACGGCGCGATGCAAAAACGTGCGACTTAAAAAGGACTTGACAAATTGAATCACAACGATTATGTTTTTCTTTTAACCGCATTATCATGTTGCGTCTTCTCCGTCTGTGACGGTGTAATGGAACCTCTCTAACCAAATCTTTATCTCAATGGCAGTGGATGGAAACGTGGATGAAGTTTACTTTTTACTTAACCCACCGTGTGACATTTCCTCTCCCTGACATTTTGCAGCTCGTCAAATATTTTGGGGACTACGCGGGCTGCAACTAACGATCATTTTCATTATCGATTAATCCGGCGATTTGTTTTTTCTCGATTAAACGATTAGTCGTTTGGTCCATGAAGTGGTGAAAAATATCCGTTGTGTTTCCCCAAAACCCCAAGATGATGTTTTGTTTTGTCCATGACACCAAAGATGTTCAGTTTACTGTCACAGAGGAGCTAGGAAACCAGAAAACATTCACACTGAAGAAGCTTCAATCAGAGAATTTTAGACGACTTGATGAGTCGATGATCAAAATAGTTGGCGAATCATTTAGTAGTTGATTATTTAGTCGATTAACTGTTGCAGCTCTCGACCCTTCAGCTCTGGTTTCCTCGAATAGCGGCACCATCAAAACCGTTGCCGTTGGTCAATGACGCAAACACTTGCACTCAAAAGTTTTTATCAAATTCGAAATTTTCGATTTACTTCCGATCCTGGAAATTCGATTGAGATGATCTGATTAGCCACAAAAACATCTCTTTGTTAAAGGACAGCGTGACTTTAGGCCACGTTCAGACGATGAACCGCCGCGTTGACGCATTGAAGATCAAAAGTTGACGGTTTCGGGGCGAAGGAGACGAAGAAAAAGAAAAAATGGCGACGGAGAATAAAGTGGGTCTGCTGTGTCGACTTCACCGAGTTGTAAAAAATCCTTTCTCGTGGAATCACAACTCCATGAGCTGACGACAAGCCTTCGAACCCACGGGGGAGATTTAATACGCACTGGGCTTCCTGGTTTCATCACCTCACTGGCACCTGAAGGATCGAATGAGTTCCATCTGAATCTGAGAGAATCTGTCCTGTCCAATAACGTTTTGCCGGAGCAACATTGCTGAACACGGCAACTTTAGTCTGATTTAATTGTGGGCACAGTTACTTTCTGCAGCGTTCTTTTGTTTCTAGTTCCTATTTAATGTTTTTTTAAAACTCGGTGATGAGGAGGAGGAGAGAGGAAGGCGACGAGTGCCTCTCCAGGCTGCCGCTTAATTTGTTGGCAGTTGCTCTGCAGCTCATTCAGGAAGTTGCCCAAGATAATTTCCTGTCCAGGAAAAAAAGGACAAACACATCTTCTGGCTCTTCAGTTACCATTGAGGTTGTTTCTTTTTCCCATTATCAAGCAGTCCAGGTCTGTAAGAGCGCCTATCCTGCTCGCCTGTCTCGGCAACGGTGCCAACAGTTTTATCAAATCGCCTGGTGGGACCACCTACAACAACAACAGTGTTAAAAACAAGGCGAGAAAAATAAATGGCCATGTTCTTATAGAAATCTTTGACATGAGATTGGATGTTATTGAGTTTCAGGTCAAGGGGTCGTGCAGCCGCACGGGGTAAATTTGGGGGGTTGCCTTTGCGAAGCGAGCGGAAACTTGAAACATGAAAGCCAATGCTTGGAGAGTATGTGTCCCGTGTTATGCAACGGTCGTATCATACGGGGGATCGCCGAGTGCCGGACGAGCAACTGTCAGCCGGTCGGGAACCATCATTCAGTGGGCCCGTCAGCGGTTCAGTTCACAGCTACAGCAGTTGTTAATCGTTCGTTTAAATATGGTTTTTACTGGCGTCTGAAGTTCCAGAAATTTAGATTCCGGGGCAAAGATAAAAGTGGCAGGTCTCGTCCCTCTGTGACGGAAGAAAGCATCAGATCCGAGAGCAGCCAGTCAGTCAACTTCCTCTGCCAACGTGCACGTGATGAAGAAGCAGCTCTAACGTCAGTGCACAGTAACTGCCACGGCTTGGAGTCAAAATGAAAATGATGAA
Organism: Scophthalmus maximus; assembly: GCF_022379125.1. Taxonomy (NCBI): domain Eukaryota; kingdom Metazoa; phylum Chordata; class Actinopteri; order Pleuronectiformes; family Scophthalmidae; genus Scophthalmus; species Scophthalmus maximus. Next base: position 22,974,090 of record NC_061523.1, on the reverse strand, counting down.
TATCAAAAGTCTGCTTAGTGTAAATAAGTGTAAAGGTTTGTTGACTACGGAGCCACATTTTGGTGAAAAGTCAAACCTAGATTACGTGTCGGTCATTTTTTTCCCCGACGGCATTTCAAACGTTGCGTGGAGCTAAAACCAAGAACTCTTCATCTCATCGAGTCCTATAAACCGAGTGAAACCGTCCGAGAGAGCTGTTACAACCCGCTCACACGCACACACCGTGTTTGAGAGTTTTGTATTGAAGTTTTAGTTACAAAACAAAGCTGCTAGAAAAAGTTCAGTTTCGTAATTAAAACTACATCTTCTCCCTCACAGAGACAAATCCACACTCGGCGATTATACGCAAACACGTCGCCCAAATCTCAAGTGCATGTGCGCAGGAGAGTCCACACGATCATCTCACATCTCACGTGACCTACGCGTCAGATCGGGGCCAGAACCAATGTCGGCCCGTTCACGCGAGCTCTGAGGAAAGCTTCCCCTTCCTTCATTCCTTCTCTGCAGGCGAACGTGCAAACGGCCTTTTGCGCGTCCGAGCTTCTTTTTTTGGAGAAGTGACTTAACAAGACACAGATGTTGGTTGCAGTGTGGCTGCTGCCGAGAGGATGCTCTTCAAGCAGCAGCAGGTATTTTCTAGCAACACCTTCTGTTTTGACCTGCGTGTCACCCACCACCACCACATTTTGCAGAGTCCCTGGTGAGGGGTTCTCTAAAAAGAAAAGTTGAGGATAAACCCCAGAATGTTAACAAAAAACCTAATTCCGTCCCGCTTTGTCCATCACTCAGAAACATGTTACTCCATGTGCACAGATATCTTCACGCCTCTCTACTAAAGAACAGCACAGACTTGTTGGCTGTTCTTTGCATGCCCCCCCCCCTCTCTCTACTATAGAACATCACAGACATGTTGGCTGTTCTTTGCATGCCCCCCCCCCTTCCTCCCCCCTCTCTACTAAATAACTGCACAGACTTGTTGGCTGTTCTTTGCATGCATGCCCCCCCCCCCTTCACCCGCTCTGTACTAAATAACAGTACAGACTTGTTGGCTGTTCTTTGCATACATGCATGCCCCCCCCCTCTGCTAAATAACTGCACAGACTTGTTGGCTGTGCTTTGCCCCCCCCCCCGTCTACAATGTCACACAGAGCTGGCTGCAGCAGCAGTCAGTGTCGAGGGTCGACATCCACCCAGAAGAAGAATAAGCACCAACTTTGTGTCTTGATTTGCAACCTAACCCCCTCACGGAGCTGCTCCTGCTCCTGCTCCTCCACACACACACACACACACGTAGTGAACTTTGCACGGCAGGAGGTGGAGGGTTAGCCTGATCTAAATGGTGGACCATGAGCTTCCCTTTCCAACCCCCCCCCCCCCTCCTCTATCCCTCCCTCCCTCCCTCCCCAAGAACATTCCAGCTCAATAAGGGAAAAGAAGAAATGGTTGTTAGGGAACAACAGCATTTGAAACATGACGAGACAGGCTCCGCCACCACGGACTACCAGCCTACCGCCTCTCTCCCTCCCTCCGCGGCGGCGGCTAACCGTGTGTGCATCCCGGCTAGCTACCGTTGCACTTCTAACCGCCCCCACCACCCCCCAAAAAAACACCCCATCCACCGGTGTGTGTGCGACCGCAGGGCCGCCGCCATACACCGACACATGAGCACAACAGCGGAAAGAGACGTGCGAGGAGAGGGAGAGGAGGAAGAGGAGGAGGAGGAGGAGGGGGGAGACAACGAGGAGGAGGTGGCGGAGGAGCGGGGCTCGAACCGGGACCGTGTGAGAACCGCCGAGCACGGACACACGCGGTTCGGTTCGCGGGGGACGGGGGGACGGGTCCACACCTCGGGCGAACTGACCTGTTCGGGAGCAGCGCGGTCCGCCGGGTATCGGCTCGAATCCGGGGCAGAAAATCCACTATCGGTAAAACAAAGAGGCGAAAATGACCGAGCGGCCGCGGAACAGGCCGAAACAGCAAACTCCCGGAGCAGCGCCTGCGCGTGCGCAGTGGGGGCCGGAGGAGCAGGAGGGGAGGGAGGGAGGAGGGAAGAGCGAGGGAGGGGGCGGGGTTAACGAGTGCAGCTCATTTTTAACATTGATCCACGCGAGTCATTCATTATTAATCAGAAGGAAATGAAGGGATCGATGACTGCTGATTGTCACTATGTGAATGTTTTTAATCAACATGATTCACTCCGCTTATTGTTTGTATTTATTGTTACAGGATTGAAATTAAAACATAAATCCCGGCACATTTGCGCCTCCTTGTTACCATGTTCCTCTGCACACTACTGCTAACTGATTGTACTATGCACTTTTTCCACTGTTAATATTCATGTATATTTATTATTCTTATTCTCAAAATTTTTGCCATTCGTATATTTTTTTTTACATTTGTTTGTGTATATATTGTATATAGATAGAAGCCTTTTATTGCCATTGCACATGTAAAACTTTACAACGAAATTTTAAAAACTTTTCCCACTGGTGCATTTGCATAGCAAACATATGTCACTTTAAAAGAACAGTAAGTAAAAAAGAATATGTATAAACTAATATAAAAAGCTTGGGATAAATAAAGTAACTATCTATCTATCGATCTATCTACATGGAGGAGGATATAGATATTAAAGACTACCCCACTCCTGCTATAGTAGTATTATTATTCATTTAACTATATAGATCACATGCAATATTTATTATACTTGTATTATCATTTACTTATCATGTCGTCTTAAAACAGACTTCATATTTATAATACCACTTACACACAATGTACAATAGTCACTTTGATTATATCATTAATATCCTTGTTGTGTTTGCTTATATTTTATTGAAGAACTTTATTTTATACTTCTCTCACTTATTTTTTTTACATTTTGTTATATAGTTGCTTATTTTCACATTTGACAATAAAGTTCTTGAATCTTGAATTTAACATCAGTCAAGCATAATTTATTTTGTGTAGTGCTTCGTGGTTGTATTTATTGTTGTTATTATTTTTATGTTTTATATATCCTTTACTACCTTAACTCCCTTCTTTCGTTGCTGTCTCTTCGATCATTGATCATTTTGGTGCATTGGACTTGTTTGAATGATGCAATATGAATAACGTTTGAGTGATTTCAATTTAATAGCTTCTCTGTCCAATTCTATTTACATTGTTATTATCATATACATGCATTATTTTATATTTCCTAATGTTTATCTTGCTTGTTTAGATATTTAATACTTTTCTTACTAATGTTTCTTATTTTTACTTCCCCATTTGCCGCTGTAACATGGCAAATTTCCACATTGTGGAACTACTAAACTATTTACTCATCTTATTCTATTACTAGTGTATTTAATAGTAGTTTACTCTATATATATGGATTGATGAACAGTTGCTCCTTCAATTCTGTTTTGCATCAATTATGCATCAGGTGTTTGAAATCATTATGTTACAAACCTGCAACTGCACCTGTAAACATTATTAAATCTTGATCAACATGGTGGTTATTAATCTTTATTTATATATCACATCTTTCTGCTGCTCCGCATGTGTCAGAAATGGTTATAATCAGAATTTATGGTCTTTGTTTCTCTCCTCTGTTTGGTGCTTGTATGGATACATACATACATATATAATATTGTATATATAAAAATGAAAAATCGGTGAAAACAAATCTCTCTTAATATAGGTGATGTAAATATAAATGCAATTCTGTATGTAATAATTTGTGCAGTAGGCTACATTTGGAAGAATCGTGCCAGATTTCTGCAGGACACTTGTTTTTAAATGAATGTAATAATGAGAGCAATATGATATCATTCCCAGGATTTTGATGCCAAACTGTCAGCATACAACTCATAAAAATGAGTTTTTGAGATAATGGCTGTGAGGGCTGATGCATACAACGCAGGTAAAGTTGAGTCAATATCCAGTTGTTTATCCAGAACATCTCTTTCTTTTCAAGTAGCTTTCCTAAGAGGCAAAACAAAACACAAACACAAAGACACACAAAGGGTTAAAGAGAGGGAGGAGCGCGTTGTCAGTCAGAGATGTTGACAACGGGAAGAGCTCTCACTCTTTGCATATGGACAGGTACAACAAAAAAAAGAAATAAATGTAAACATAATGTGTGTGTGTTATTTACCCCCTAACCCTGTTTACATTGTTTGTTTGTGAAGGCCAGCGACACTGTTCCAAAACACTGACTGAATATAAAGAGGTTTCGAATCAGAAGTTGTAGGCATTAAAGCGTACATAGTCCATTTCTCAGGGAGTATTTGTTTTAGCGACCGAGTGGTCCATCCTCTCCTCTCACTGGAGAGGAGATCTTCGATCCAGCACTGAAGCCGGTGGAGTCGTGCCGGGAACCACTGGGCGACGCGTCACGACCTCTTTCCTCCTCCGTCGTCTCCCGGTGTCCGGTCATGGTTCTAAACCGCCCAGGGGGAAAACTATGGATGTACAGTTCGTGTGTTCTGTTTTGTTCCGAGTTCGTTTTCGTTCCCCAGTGGTGAGTTAATCTAACGTGACCGTAGCCGAACCGTCGACCGCACTAATGGATCCTGGTGGTGAAGCCGCCGCTTCCTCCTCTTCCTCTTCCTCCTCCTCCTCCTCCGAGGCTCAGACGGTTTCCTCCGAGGTTCCGCGGGAACCGAACCCGGAACTGAAGAAACTGTTGCTCTTCAAAGTCTACAAGCGACGGTGGTTCGTGCTGCTGGTGCTGTGTCTGTTGAACTGCTCCAACGCGATGGTGAGTGATGACAAGTGGCTTCTTCCGGTCCACGTGACCAGTCAACACACAACAGAGTTCCAACTCCGCAACACTTCGTTGATAATCAATAAACAAGTCAACAAACAAGTCAACAACTCGCCGGATTTTAAGAAAAAAGCTCCTAAGGGCGAAAAGACTCAGACGTATGGAAGCCTAGATGTGTCAAAAGTAAATATGATAAATCAAAATCATAATCACTCAATCAGATAATTAATTAACATTCAGCTGATAAATGGCGGGCGTTACGAATGAAAATCACTGTTTATTAGTGACGTTATTAATAATAATAATATTATTAATAATAATAATATTTATTGCACATTTTAAAACGGCCATTACAACATGCTTCACAAACAAGGACACATTTTAAAAAAGGAAAACAAAACGGAAAAGACAATACACAAAATAATACAATTGCTCAAAAACGGAAACAGCGCATACTATAATACAGCATTTAAAAGTAAGACCACAAATAAAATCACAGTTTGAAATTGAAGTTATTTAGCACATAAATTGGTTTAAAATAATTGTCAAAGAAAAGAATGAAAGAAACATGAGTAATAACTACAAAAAAAAGTTTCTTGTCTGAACCCACAAATATTTGTACGCGCAAATTTCTTATTCAAGTTCAAATGTTTTTTTTCGAGTGAAGCTGAGAAAATTTGCTCTGCGTTTGGTGTGAGCGCGACATTAGAACTCATTAAAATAATTGGAATATCATCATCACACTTAATAAACTGCCCGCTGCAACTGTACGCTCCTTTAGTTGCCTTAGTCGTCCACCTCTGAAGTTCTCTGGCCTTTTTTTTTCTGGCGTTAAAGGCGCAGTTAGCGATTCTAACGCGAATCACGTTTTTGTAAAAATCTGCGAATATTTCCTCACGTGCTGCTAGCGGTCGGTTCTGTGTGTGCGCCGGAAAAAAAATCTGTTTTTTTTTCTTGTAAATCGAATGACAAATAAGTTGTAATGATATAAACTCCGCCCATTATCAGATAATTGGTTGTGATTGGACTGGCAAGTCTTTTGCCGGGGGGTGGAAATCACTTCCCAATGGAGGGGACCCCAGGATTCGTCTGGGTCCCGGGCTAACCCCCGACACCTTAAGCCACGACTCAGGTGGTTTTGGTCCTAGCGTTAAGCGCGTAGGCCTCCCGTACCCGAGGCTGCGGGTTCGCGGCCCCGGCCTGAGCAGTAAAATCACAACAAAAACAACAACAACAACAAAGAGAGAAACTTTTGGAGTTTTCTCCAAAATCGCAGACTGCCCCTTTAAACAGCCGAAGGCCCCTTTAAACAGCCGACTGGGCTGTGAGCACAGCAGGTAGATGACATGTGGTCGAGCCCCCTCATGTTTCGCTGGAGCCTGATATCTATTCCCCCGGTGATGTTGTCATTGTCGGGCCGAGTGTGTCTGGAGGCAAGCGTGCCGAGCCCCTCCCGCCCTCCCTCCCTCCCTCCCTCCCTCACCTTTCTCCAGCTCCCACAGGACTCGTCCTCTCCGTGGGAGCCATTGTCTCCGTGGGTCTGGTGTCCCCGCTCACAAAAGGAGCTCAGCTGTCGGAGGGGTCATTCACGACGAGGCAAACAGCAGCTGACGAGCCAGCGAGACGTCAATCTGCGTGAATCATTAGCTGAGGGGCTCAGGGTGAAAGATGTAGTTGGTCTTGTAAATTGATTGATTTATTTTCTTTAAACACTGCTTCATTGTTCACAGTTCCGAGGTGTAATGGAACGACAACCCCCTAACGTCCGAGCTCCGGGATACAAAGGAACGCGGAATAACCCAGCGTTCCATTATACCTCGGAACTCGGACACCCCGACTTCTGGGTTCCGAGCTCCGAGTTCCGAGGAACAACGGAACGCAGGTTCCTACTCTCGGAAATTTTGACTCGGAAGGTCAGAGCAAAACTTCACCAACCCCAGAGTTCCGAGTTCCTGATTCGGAGGTATAATGGAACGCAGCACTACTTTCATTTCATTCACCATCCGTATACGTGTATTAAAGTATAAAAGATATAATGTGTATCTGCAAATGTCATTTTACTTTCATAAGCACATAACAAACACCAACCGATCAAAAGGAAATATATATATATATATATATATGTATATAAAGAATTGTCAAGAGACATACTGAGAGACATATAAAAGATAATCTCTTAAAACTAATTTTTACAGAGTAATTCGTTGATGTTTCCTGCAGCGACAGATTTGGTTTTGTTTACAGGCGTCTACACTTCATCGTTTCAACAACACAATATGGAACTCTGTGGACACATGGTGGTTATGTGACAACCTGAGGGTCTTGATCCTCCGAGGGGGGAGGAATGTGTGCAGATGTAAAAAAAAAAAAAAAAAAAGGCCTCAGAAGCATTTTTCTTGCTCAGGGTTGCGACAGCAGCGGCTTAGTGTGTCGGGATCAGCTGACCGGCTCATACATTCGTCTTTGTTCACTGAAGGGAGAGAGTTGTACCGGTGCTGCCTTCTGTGGCCTCGGTTTAGTTACCGGGTCAGATTCATTCAATCATTCATTCATTCATTCATTCTTTGGTTGATTCTGTGTCGGTGTTTCAGGGGCGTCAGAGTTTTCTTCCTTTGGGGCTTTTTTAACTTGCGCAGATCTTTTTACATTCACAAAAAAAACCAGAGGAAAGGCGAAGACAAAAAAAAAGCAGAGTACGTCTCCTTTAATAAAAATATCTGCGGCATGTGCGTGTTGTGTGGTGTCATATGAGAGGGAAACAGGAAAACATTTCTTCCTCAGGCGTGTGTGTTGTCACTAACTCTTTTTCTAAAACATTGTGTCACATGACTGCGAGATCATTTATGAAAAATCTGAGCCTGAAGCTCATCCACAGATTGAATCGCAAGTCTTTTATTAAAGATGAAAAAAATCTGCGTGTTTGATGATCAGCTCCCGTTTGTCATGACAGAATATAACAGTGAAAATGAAAAGGAGAAGAAAAATAACGACACACATCACAACGCATGTTTAGTTTCGCGGGTATCGGACACTCGTGGATTCATGGATTTGCAGCGGAAAAGATTGAAAGAGCAAATCTTGTCAGTCTTCGTTTCTTCCCTTTGCTTATTTCGTAGTGACATGTCAGAGTGTTGGCTCGGGGTCAGCTCGGGGTCACACTGCAGATTTTTACAGAAGGGCGTTGAAGCTTTTATCCTGTCTTGTTTGGTCTCTGTGAAACTTTTATTACTTTTTATTAAGGATATGAGACTGTTCCAGACACGCAGAGAGAGAGACGATGTATTCAACATTTACCAGATTGTAACAGTGAACTGACCGTTGACAGTCTATTTGAAATAAACACAGACCAGAACGGAAATATCTTTTTTAGGGGAAGTGATCTTCAACACCTGCAGGACCCAGAACTCACAGCTCAACATACATCTGCAGAGTTGCTTTAATGTGTTTCGTCTTTTTCTTTTTGACAATATGTTTTAGGGCTGCATCTGACGATTATTTTCACAATCGATTAATCTGTCGATCGTTTTCTCAATTAATCGAGTAGTTGTTTGGTCCATAAAACGTCATAAAATTGTAAAAAATGTTGATGGTGTTTCCCAAATCCTCAAGATGAAGTTTTGTTTTGTCCACGACACCAAAGATATTCAGGTTACTGTCACATAGGAGCAAAGAAACCAGAACATATTCAGATTTAAGAAGCTGAAATTAGAGAAAAAATGTTTTCATAAAAACTACTTGAAGCGATTAATCGATGATCATAATAGTTGGCGATTAATTTAGTAATTGATTACTAATCGATTCATAATAGTTTCAAATATTATTTTTTGTATATTATACTTTAAGCACATTGTAAAGTCTTAAGTGCTTTGTTAAAACATAATTTCAGTTATTTAATGTGTGTAAAATATTGAGCAATAACAAGAAAATATATATTTCAATGCTATATCAAGCTTTCTGCAGGATGTTGACGATGATCTATTTATTAAAAAAGAGAAAAACCTTAACATTGATCAATATCATATTGTCACAGAAAATTGATTTCTTATACTCTTTAAGAAATACCAACTGTTACCATTCAAGTTGCAATTATTATTATTATTAATAATTATAATAATTATAATGATACACTTTATATAGCATCTTTCAAAACACAGAAGAATTAAAGGCAACAATAGGAAACAAAATCAGTTTGAAGATCACAAAATATTAGGTAAGAAATATAAAGTAAAAATACTGCAGATGATTAAAGAGTCAAATAAAAAAATTATAAGATAAAATATATAAAAAAGAAATTAGAAATATAGCATTCTAAAATTATTAAAATTGTCAGAAAGATCACTATTTAGAATTTCTTCCCCCCCAGAAAAATCAGAATTCAAGACTTCATCAAGACTCCACAGTGAGTTTTATTTCCATAAATTAGTATCTTGTACTTTTGTTATAAAACTTCTTCTTCACGTGCCTCCGCAGATCTGGCTGACCTTCGCACCAGTAGCCGACCAGTCTGCCCGTTACCTGAAGGTCAGTCTGGAGGCAATCAACTGGTTGTCGCTGGTCTACATGGTGGTCGCCATCCCGCTCAGCTTCGCCACCACGTGGATGCTGGACACGCTCGGGCTGCGGATCACGGTACGAACTCCTATCCCCGGCTAAAAAAAAATAGGATCAACGTGTTTTTTGAATAATCCTCAAACTGCCCTCTCGACCTCCACAGCTGATCCTGGGCTCGTGGCTGAACATGTTCGGCGCCATCCTGCGCTACCTGGCCGTGCAGCCCGGCGCAGGCGAGGCCAACATGTACGCGATAGTGATGCTGGGTCAGACCCTCGGCGCCGTGGCCCAGCCGCTCATCATATTCACCCCCACCAAGCTGGCGGCGCTCTGGTTCCCCGAGCACCAGCGGGCCACGGCCAACACCATCGCCTCCATGTGTGAGTGGGTTTTTCACTCTTTCTTATCAAACTTCATGACAGAAGCGGCACTGAACAGGACGTGGATTCACTTTTAAAAGCGGTTGTCAGACATGAAGTCTGGAAAATGTCCGCAGAATTGCGGGGGGATTTTCCTGGAGTTCGCCGTTCACGACAGCGGGAAACTTTCCCGGAATATTCTGTGGCGTCCGTGTGGAGCGTGCAGGAGGCGGGACGGGACGACGATGCTAATTGTGCCGCAGGAAGCAGAGTTTTTGTTTGACGTTGTCAACGCGTCCACTCGCTCGCTGGGAATCCACTGGAGACGTTCCAGCTGTTTTCTCTCAAACAGCCTCACCCGGACAATTTTCAGGAAAAGTTCAGGAAAAAGTCTGGAGGAACATTTGCGTTCTCACTTCCAGCCCCTCCTCTCAGGAAAATGTTCAAGAAAATATCCAAAGTTAGAAAACCAGAGGATTGCCCAAAAAACAGGATCTCTATAAGAACTTAAAAACGGAGCATTAATGACTCATTTCAGGTTATTAAAACTTTTTACCAGGTACTATGTTCATTTATTGCTTTTATTTACATATTTGTCTGGCAGGGTGGGGTGGGGTTAATTAAAGTCAGTCTGTCTGCCTTGTTTTGTAATATGAAAATCCACAAAAAAAATGGCAAACAAGATTTTTTTTTTTTTGAAATGTTGATCTAAACTTAAAACAGAAATAAAACTCACAATTACTTTTTGGCTTTTTTGTCATGATTCAGATTTTAGGGAAATTTTATTGACAAATGGCTTTTAGGTCAAAATGATCAACACAGAACTAAGAGAGGACCTTTAATACGTAATTAATTTGATTATTTTGATTATATTTTGTGTTTTATTTGTCCAGTTCCAGCTTACACTGCAAACACTTCCATTTGTTTCAACACGTTTTGGCAGCAAACTCTTTATCTACACAGTTAAATGACCAGTGTAAAAAAATATATATATATATATGTTTCATTATATATAGGAATTCAAAAGTTATTAAAGTTATATAAAAGCAAAGACAAAAATGTGTATACATAAGAAAAAGAGAGTAGAACAATAAGCTGCAGGATCAGGGATTAATTCAATAAGATGAAGTAATTTTAGGTGTATATATTTCTCAGGCGTTGAGCGAAGAGCCGACGTGACTGAAACAAAGAAAGGAACGAAAGTGGAATTACATCTGCGCCGATTCTTAAAATAGGAGCAGCAGAGTCACCGAAAGTCACACTTCTCTTTTCCTTCTCCTCAGCCAATCCCCTCGGCATCCTGCTCGCCAACATCGTCTCCCCTACGATGGCTCGGACGGCCGATCAGATCCCCGTCCTGGTGAGTCGCGCCCGGAAGAGAAGTCTTCGTTGGCTGACGCCGCCGTGACGCCGCCGTGACGACGACTACGATGACGGTTTAACATATGAAGAATCAGTCGACGTAGAATCCCTGGATTCTCAAGCACATCCTTCTGTTTCCTTCCTCCTCCAGTTGCTCGCCTACGCCATCCCGGCGTGCCTCATCTGTTTCCTGGCGACCGTGGGGATACGGAGCAGCACTCCCCACACGCCGCCGTCGGCCAGCGCCGAGTCGTCGGGCTCCGAGCCGTTCGTGCAGGGCATCAAACTGGTGAGGGGCGCGGCATGAACACTGGAGTCACTTCAAATGTTTTCTTATTTATCAGATTTGAATTCCTTTTGGCTTCCTGGTTTCCTCCGCAGCTGCTGAAGAACAGAGCCTACCTCGTGCTGCTGCTCTGCTTCGGCTCGGGCATCGCCGCGTTCACCTGCTTCTCCACGCTGCTGGAGCAGATCCTGTGCGTGCAGGGATACGCCAACGTGAGTACTGTGCATAAGTACATGTACACAGATAAACAAACCAAGTCAGTGGTGGAACCACTCGTTTCCCTCTCTCCTCTGCAGGACTTCGCCGGTTTGTGCGGCGCCCTCTTCATCGTCTTCGGCATCGTCGGCGCCGGCGCCCTGGGACTGTACGTGGACAAGACCAAGAGGTTCATCGAGGCCACGAAGGTCAACATGAGCCTCACCGCTCTGGCCCTCATCGCCTTCTCCGTGGTGAGAACACCAGACGAGAATGTTTTGATTTCCTTTGTCTCATCTTCATTTTAATTTCTCTTTACTTTACTTAATCATTTCTCTCTCGACATTATTTTCTCTAGTTTCAAAATCCGTCATCTCGTTCTATACAATGGACCGATCCCTACGCTAAATATTATCAGACATGGTCCATCATATTTATTTTGTTCTTTTTTTCAATTTTATCTATTCTCTTTTTTGTTTTTCACCAAATGTGTAAATGTGTCTAAAATAAAATTGAAATGACTTAATAAAATAAAATAAAATGACAAAATAATATAAAATTGTAAAATAACAAAATAACATGAAAAAATAACTAAAATAAATAAAATAAAAACAGAATAACATAAGAATATAAATATAAAATTAAAACAATTAAAAACAAATAATAATTAAAAATTATTAATTATTAAATTATTATTTTTTTTAAATTAAATTAAAAAATAAATTTAAATTAAATTAAAAAACATTAAATAAAATAACAAAATAAAATAAAAGAGGCAGGAATGGTTTAAATATTTTAGTTTGATCTGTGAATGTAAACTTTTTTTTAACATGTCTTTTAAACCTACAAAATAATCTGCTCCCAATTGATTTTTATTTAATCTATTATATTTATGAACAGAATTTCAACTTTTAATAAATTACTTACAAAACACTATAATGTTTATTCCTCATGGGTGCCCACAGAGTTAAAGCTGTTAACAGATACATTAATAATGTATAGCTGCTCGAAACTAGACTTACAGTGTTTCATAATTCCTGAATGAAATGTTAATATCTTGTTAAAGCAACTTAAATTTATCATAAACCTTTTATCATGTATATTTATGTGTGTATTTGGCAGTTATTGTGTTGGAAAGGTGCACATATATTCCTTAAAGATGCCTCAATGTCTTTCACGCGCATAAATTTGTTCCAGAGAACATTGTCGATTGTCGATATCCTCTTAACCTTAAAGTTGTATTTTCTCCTCAGGTGTCTCTGATGCGGCAGCAGAAAGTCGCCGTGGCGACCGTCTGCTCGCTCTTCGGCTTCTTCGGCTTCTCCATCTACCCGGTTGCCATGGAGCTGTCGGTGGAGTGTTCGTATCCGGTCGGAGAGGCCACGTCTGCCGGGCTCATCTTTGTGTCGGGGTACTGTACCTGTACTGTCCCGCTCTGTGACGCACACACATGACGAGACAGCAGTTAATATTAAATGTTGTGTTGCCGCAGCCAGTAAATAAAAAGTAAATAGTGATGAAATTAAAATCAGACATTGATTATTCACCACAATACCTCAAAGTGAGTAAACATGATGTTTTTTTTTTTAATCTGACTTCCACTAGATGATTGTTACTGGTTATTTATGTGTTTGAATATTCAAGATGAACTGTGATCAGTTGCCTCCCTGTGCTCTGCTGCAGACAGGTGCAGTCTGTTCTCTACATCGTCCTCCTCCAGGCTCTGACCAAACGACTCGCCGCCTCGCCGCTGTCCACCTGCGGGGACGCCGTCCTCAGCTGGAAGGGTAAAGGTCACGACCTTCACACCGACACCATGAGCGCCTGACAGAGGGAGAGAGAGAGAGGGAGGGGAGGGGAGAGAGAGAGAGAGAGGGGAAGAGGTAGGGAAGAGAGAGGAAGGAGAGGGGGGAGTGGAAGAGAGAGAGGGAGGGAGGGGAGGGGGGAGAGAGAGAGAGAGGGGGAGAGGGAGGAAAGAGAGAGGGAGGAGAGGGAAGAGAGAGGGGGGAGTGGAAGAGAGAGAGAGGGAAGATAAAGACGGGGAGAGAGAGATAGAGGGAAGAAGGGGAAGAGAGAATGAGAGGGGGAGGGGAGAGAGGGGGAAGAGAGAGGTGCGTTCACTCTCATCTTTTTTGCTCTTCACTTTTGTAACTGTTTTTTTTTAAATGTGTTCCAAACCTTTTACAAATTAAATTTGAGCAAAAATAAATTCATTTGCAATAAGTGAATTTTCAGCGGAACTTATCTAAAGTTTCTACATTTCTACTTCCGTCCATCATGTTACAGCTTATCTGACAGAATCGATCACGTGAATAATCTCAGTCAGGAACTTGTTTCTCCCGATCATTCCGACACCCCCTGAACGCAGCGCGTGTCCCCCCCTCTGTCCCTCAGTGTCGTCCCTCGTCATGTCCGGACTCTTCAGCTTCTTCACCTGCGGCTTCGTCCTCTTCTTCCACACGAGGTACCGACGCCTGGAGGCGGAGCAGGAAGCCACGTACGGCACCAAACCAATCAAGAGCCCGGCGGCCGGTGACCTCACGCTGGGCGTGGACGCGGTCGAGCGGTAGTTTGTCTTGTGGCGGTTGATTTTTAGAAATCACAATAATTCTTTTTGTACAATAACCGCTGCCGTACGTTGAGGTGCGACGACGACACACTGGGTACTAAAACAAAATACTTTACACACAAAGTGCTTATTTCCAGATATTCAAATCTGTCAGTTAGACGTAACATTCCTTTACTGATGAGAGGATTCAAATGATCTCAGTTCTTCCACGAGACGAGACTATTATATTTTTTATGAAATTTTATGATGAGAGTAAACAGAGACGAACCAAAAACATGAGATAAAAACACGAGAAACGTCGTGGCCTCACTTCTTACAGTGTTTCTGAAACTATAGGACGTTGTTGCTTATTTGAACTAACTAACTAACTGACTAACTCTTAATCTGTTGATGTGGTTAAAGCTTTTTAGACACTAGACTCAGATATGGAACTCAAACACCACAGGGACCTTGTGGGAAAGTAGTAGTTCAATGAGTTTGGGCTGCAACTGAGGATTATTTTCCTAATCGATTAATCTGTCGATTATTTTCTCGATTTTAAAAGTTGTTTGGTCCAAAATGTCGATCGTGTTCCCCAAAACCTCAAGACGATGTTTTGTTTCGTCCACACACCAAAGATATTCAGTTTTACTGTCACAGAGGAGCAAAGAAACTATATTTCTTTGAAAATATATCTACGAGAAAATATTCACATTCAAGAAGCTGAAATCAGAGAATTTTGACTTTTTGAACTGATTAATCGATTATCAAATTATCAAAATAGTCGATTAACTGTTGCAGCTCTAGTAAGAGTTTATAGAAGATGTAGTGCATTTCCGAAAAGTACTCGCAGCATTTCACATCTTATCACGTTGCTTCTGGTTTCTGGTTTCGTTGCTGGTGGAAAGTTAAGGATTGTTTTTATTTTTAAACATGAGACCAACCTACTGATCTCACGAATAAAAGAGTTCAACCACTTCCTCCGGAAAGATACAAATTAATAAGTGCCTGATCTGCTTAAACCTAATTTTTACAGGATAAAATACAAAGGTACTCTTCTCTCTTGCTGCCATTTTAAGGCAAAAACGGACACTGCAGGTACATTCCCAGAAAGACTCCTCAACTCTTGCATGACTCACAACGCAGCGGGGCTTTTTCAAGCTGTGTTGCATTCTGGTCCGTTTCTCAGGGTCTGACGACGAAACCTGACGTTCTGCTCCGTCGGTTGTTTCAGAAACTTTGTCTCGTAAACCAAACGCCTTCTGGATGAAATACATAGAATTTACAGGTTAATGAGGTTTAGGGGGGGAAAAAATGGAATAATCACCACTAACAACGTTCAACTACGTGTTGAAGCCTTAATCTTGTGAACGAACAGTCGTGGGTTTTGTGCAATAAAGGAAATAAACTCACTTATTGATTTTGTACTTAAAAAAAAGTTGTGTTTTTGAAATGACACATTAATATGCCACTGTTCAAACTGACTGTTATAATTATCAATGTGACCAAATCTTTCTTTTGACTTTATAATCCAGAACTTGTTGAATGTAGATTAACATGTTTTTTTAATTATTTCAACAACTAAGACTAATATTAGTCTTATATAAGACTAATGTTGTTTTGTATTTTTCTAAGAGATGATACGAGGTGGAGTTTTTGGTTTTTTTACACTTGAAAGTTCATGTAAAGTGAAGGTGGAGGACAAGAAAAAAAAAAGCTGCTTGTCATTTTTAGTAATACAAAGATGATCTGTTTTTCTGCAGCTTGAATGGGAAGCATCTGCTTTTAATTCCTTTCACACTCGTATTTCTGAAGGTCAGTAAAGTGACGATGATTGTTTTTTTTTCCAGTTTGTGCCACAAAAATGTCAATAATGTTTTCATGTACATTTTCCTCGAGTCTGAATAATCTGTTGTGAATCTTAACCACGTCGTCCGTCCTCCATCCTGTCGACTTCGGACCTTGTAGTTTATATCGAGTTCATTTGTGCTTCAATTTTTCTTGGTGTCAAGTGATGAACAGAAATATTAAATTTGATAGTATCAGAACTATAAAGCTGCAAGTCAACCAAGAATTATTTTCATACACAATCTATTATTTTCTCTGACAATGGATTATTCAGTTTAGATGCAGAAGAGAAAATATTCCATAATTTTGCCCCGAAGCTCAATGAAATACGCAAAACTTTTTTAGACTTTTTATGGTCTGACCAACAAAACTTTGGAATCAGTTGTTGCAGAAAAATATTCCCATCTGGGAAGCTGCTGCCTGGGGATTTGTTTTTGGTGATTTATCAACGATTTAAACTGTTGCCTGTCGATTTCTGTGACCTTTCCAATGAAGGTTAATCAGAACCCGACAATATATGTTTAACCCTGAGAGATTAAAGCAAGAATTGAAAATATGAGACATCTGTCACAGACTACATAATCTAAACATATTCTTAAAGTAATTTGTAGTTGCAGCTTAATTTAACGTTCCCCCTCTATTATAGAAGGGAGAGGAAATGACATCAAGGATGACTTTTTTCCTCAGCTGAAGTATATTCAGATCATGAGATAAACCAGAACAGGAATAAGTTTGAGAAAATGAGGGACACCAGCGGGCGGTTAAAGAGTCTGCAGAGTTTAATCGTTTCCCAATTGCACAAAAAAAAAAAAACAGAAGAAAAAAAACAGAAATATAAAAAAGTAAAGCGCTCACGAGTTTCATAATCAAATCAGAGCCGACCTGAACTCTCTCTGTGATCACTTCTCCGGCTCCGTCTGGACGCAGACGGTTTTAAAAAGACTCTGTTCACAGGAACACGAGCAGGAAGTGGCAAGGAACAAAAAACATAATCACTACAGCGAGATAATGACAAACAGACTCTTGCACAAAACGCTGAACACAAAACAGGTTAAAAAAAAAAAAAAAAAGACTACAACGATAACGAGGAGGATTCTTGATGCAAGAGCTGTAAGTTTCTAACGTGCGTGTTCGGCACAGCGGCGCGTTCCGTCCGGTCGTCTTCAGAGCTGCAGAGCGCAGAACTGCTGGTACACGGCCAGGATGTGGGGGTCCAGCTCGGCCGTGAACAGCAGGTTCTCCAGGGTCCCCATGTACTGGTGGATGGTCACATGGTGCTGAGAGAGAGAACACACACACACACACACACACACACACACACACACACACACACACACACACACACACACACACACACACACACACACACACACACACACACACACACACACACACACACACACACACACACACACACACACACACACACACACACACACACACACACACAGTCTGTGAGCAGGGTCGACCGATGACAAGAAGCCGAATCAGAAGAAGAATCACAATGAAAGTTTCCAAACATAGATTTGTATTTCCTCAGACTTTTAGCAGGAAAAAACTGAAAAACGGATCAAAGCGATTTCCGTGAAATTTCGTGTCGGGGTATATTTCTCCGCCGACTCTCTTTTCAGGGTTCCTAAACATTTTCCATTTCAAAAATCCAGACTTTTTCCCTTTCAACTTTTGAAAGTTCACAAAAAAGAAAATGCGAATCGCGTGTGTTTCCATCAACTGGCTTGGAGCGGATAAGCTGCACCAGTTTGGTCAGAAGACGGCTCTATGGGCCACGTATGTCTACCGTAACAGGGCCGTAATAGAACAGTAGAAGAAGAAGTGTGTGTGAGAGGGTTTTACCATGAGGAAGATCTGCTGCAGTCGGTCGATGCAGTTCTTGTACCAGGGCGTGCTGACGTCGACGCTGCCGGTCTCACAGCGAACCAGGTGCTCCGTCAACAACATGATGAAACGCTGAGGGAGAAGAAAAAGAGGAGCATTTAACAATAGTCAGGTGGTTTGATCCGTTGTCGAGTCCTGATACAATATTGTTTTGTTTGTTTGAGGCTGCAGGGAGATGAGAAGCGGGAAAACGTCTCCTGGTGCACACGCGACACCCGAGGACATTCCACTGGTCTGAGGCTCAGAGGTCTGATCTACCTGGAAGATGACGAGGAAGAGGTTCTTCTGTTCGCTCTGGGCCGACTCCACCTTCTCCTGCAGCCTCTCGATCTGCTCCTCCAGCTGACCCTCCTCGTCCTCGCTGTTCTTGTCCATCTCCTCGTCGTCGCCGCTGTCCTTCTGCGAGCAGGCGACACACAGAACGTCCTACTTTAAACCGACTGGAATCATTTTTCTCATGAAACATCAGCCGTTCATTTTGAATAGACCAAGTCACCTTCTTGTGCTGCTGCTTCTCCAGCTTGTCCTTGGCCTCCTCCAGCTCCTTCTGGATCTTCTGCACGTGTTTGTTCATCTTGCGGATGGTCGAGTGCAAAATCTCCCAGGTGAAAAGTCTGGATGAGGTTCAGAGGAAGAGGGAAAACTTTTTCATTCAGCAGAACGATACGTGACGTTAAAAACTTCTCCCCGATGTGACGTGTCGCTCCGTCCCACCTGGTGAACTCGTGAGCCATGTCCTGAGAGAAGAGCCAGTTGGCCACGGCGGCACAGTCCACGACCTGCGTCCGGATCAGTTTGTCCACCAACACCGCGATCATCTGCGTCAGGACGACAGTCCGATTACAACCGACTCATTCGTTTAAAAAACAAGAAGTGTTTCGTTAAGATGTGGAAGAGGTGGAGAACACGGGCGTTCACCTGTGGGTGGTTCCTCCACGCCTCATAAACCACTTTGAGCATGTGCAGCTTCCCCTCGTCGCTGTCGGTCAGCGCCTTCAGGATCTCGTGGAACCTGGAGAAATCAAGACGGATTCATTCATTCAAAACACCATGAAAAAAAGTATGTCAAAGCGACACACTGGGCAATATGAAAACAATGTTATCACGGTCATTTTTTTTCATATTGATCAATATCGATATATATATCACGATATAAATTAAATCACTACTTCTATCAAGCTTAAAGGTTGTGACGTGTGAAGATAGTATATTTAAACCAAAGTTAATTTTGGTCTAAATATTATTATTTTTTCTGTCAGAAGTTGAACGTGATAAATGTACTGTAAGACATTATACAACTGCTGCAACTGCTAAGAGGAAAAGTCATTTCGCGATAATTATGTTTATGGTTTTATCGCCCAGCCCTACTCTTAACAGGACTTTACCTGATACTTAAAACTTTTTTCCTCAAGATTCGAATCTAGTTTAAGCATTTATCATTTCATTGCTTAATAATTGACGTGTACTGTAGATTAGAGCCCGACCGATGTAAATAGACTTAATTCTCATAGTCTCACTTCTATTTTTTTCCCCCTCCATGTGGCCCCCGAACTCTGTCGTACTCTTGACCTGCGTTAATACATCAGGTTTTTTATGAATGAAGGCTAATTTCTATATAACACACGTCACTCTGCTTTTAGTTTGTTCAGTCTGAGATGTTAAAACTGTTTAAAGAGGCGTTTTGTAGATGTACGTGTTTAGTTTCCGTGGTGCGTGAACGTACTTGGCGAGGGCGCTGAACGAGTGGCTGAAGGATTTGGCCGCCAGGTGGAGAAGAGTCTGCAGGAACACGTCGATCTTCAGCGGGTTGAAACTCTCGCCTTCGTCTGGAGGAGGAGAAACAGAAACACAAAAAAGTGGGGAAAGAGACAGAAATAAGTCAGGAGAGAATAAAACCATCGGAGGTGAAGCCTTCAAAACGTTACTGTCCAAAATAGTTTTTAATTTTTACGACAACTATTCAATATAATGAAATTAAATTTTAAAAAAGAAACTAACCATCGTCGTCTTCCTGGTTGGGGTTGGGCACGTCTTTGAGGATGGTGAGGATCTCTTCGTTGGACGCTCGGTTCTTGATGGCGTTGCCGACGGTGATGGACACGGGGTAACCCGGTAACGAGGCTGAGGCGGGAGAGACGCGCCGTTAGGGTTCGTAAGTAAAAAATAAATATTCGGGTCACAGAAGATGAGAACAATTGTACAAAATGAGAATTCAACGTCTCCTCACAGGCGCTCTCGTCGGCGTATTTGTAGATGAAGATGGGTTCGGCGGGGACGAGGGCCGAGAAGGTCGCGGGGACGATGTCCACCATCCGCTGGTGGTACGAGAGTCTGATCGGAAAAACAAAGATAAACAGATTAAACTTTGCAAATCTGAATAAATACGTGTTTTAAAAAGGGACAAATAACATGAAACATGTTAATGTTATAACTTCTTGTAGAGAAGAGAAAACTGGGGGGGAAATAATATTAAGTGAATTAATTCAGATTCACATCTAAGATTCTTACAGTTCCGACCACAAATCAGATCTAGAAAAATTACCAGTTTAAACTCTTTATAATGTACAGCAACGTAAATTATGATTCATCACCTCATCGACTTCTCCAGGACTTCTTTCACAAACTTGGGCTTGGGCTTATCGAGATCCACGGCCAAGCAGTCGGACCTTTTATAAAAAACACGCCATCACATTATATATATATCCGCTCACGTGTTAATAATAAGATTTTCTCCCAATTTTTAAAAACTGCGATTCGCTGCAAGTAAAAAAAAAGTTTCTGCGTCTCACCAGTCGTCCCAGCTCCACCGGAACTGGAAGTTGCTCAAATGATGAGAAAACCAGTTTATTAGTCTGGAGATGAAAAGGGGGGAGAGGGGAGGGGTGACGGCGTTACTCCAGAGACAGGAAACAGTTGGACAGGAAGTGTAAGTGTGAGCACGACGACCACAGTACCTGTCTATGCAGATGGTGTTCATGGTGTCCAGTCTCATGTACAACATCTCTGTGGCTTGAGCCAACTGACGGGGAGGAGTTCAGGTCGAGATTCTGTTCTGGTAGTTTTATGTGTCGCAATTTATAGTATTTAACAATCAAGTGTGCGATGTATTATTTATTAGAGCCCGACCGATACGAGCCTTTGTACAGTAACGACATCGGCGCTTTTGTTTACCGATATTATTTGTCCCTTTATGTAAGTCTTAAGTTTATCATGTATATCAGAATATATAACATACTGATAGTTATAAACATCAAGATAATGGATAATGGATGGAAGAAGCTGCGAAGCTTCACGTTCTTTTTCTGCAGCAGCAGGTTTCAAAACTATTTTCTCAGGGGATTGTGGGGAAAAAAGGAACTTTGACCTCTAACTCAAACAGTGAAGGATACGACTTGTGGCAGTGACCCCGGCTGCAGCTTGCACAGTTCAATGAGCAGCGTAGTGTACATGACGTCAAGGTGAGGCGGACAGGGCAGCTGGAAGAGTTCCCCAAAGATCACCTGGGAAAAGAAACACTCATGAATATGATTCATATCTTTACATTTTCATGTAATTTCTCAGCAAATAGAACTTTAAAAAACAAAACACTGTACCTCCACGATGTGATAGTTGAGTGGAATCTTATTCTTCCCCGGATAACTGAGTAACTGGGCGGCGCTGAAAGGAGAAGAGACAGATCGTCAACGTGCATATTCAAACGTGTGACACACTTGAAACGGCGTCGAGCTCGTCACCCACCATGTTTTCCTCTCTCTCCAGTGGGTCTTGATGATACAGTGCAGGTTCTCTTCGATGACGAACCTCTCCACAGAATGACTGCCGGGCATCACGGGCCCCTGGAGATGAAGAGCAGGGAAAATGTCACGTCAATGACGAAAAACCCGAAAGACAAACTTGAACCTTCTTATCCACATTCAGACGGTCGGCATACCACGGATACAGGTCTGATATTGTGTATTTCCACGTTTGTCTTTGATATTTTAATATGAACACAGGCTTTAAGTGTATTAAATAATTAGGGATGCACCGAATATTCCATTCCAATTCATTTATTTTAAGTAATGTTGTGCTTTACTGGCATAATGTCTGCTGGAATGTAAAAAAAAACATTCAGTGTTATATAAATATTCATTGTAATTGATATTTTCCTTGAAAATAAAGACAAAAAGTAAAAAGCACATTGAGGCTAATTAATTCATGCAATTGTGAAGAAATTGGCTAAAAAATTTAAAAACTAAAAAATGTGTTTGGTATTATTCTGCCAAGTGTTTCATGATTCTCGGTTTCGGCCAATCATTTTAATTTCGGAGCATCTTTATAAATAATACATAATTATTGTATTTTCCTTTTTTTTATAACAGTATACACTTCATATTCTAAACTCACACAACTTCCTAATTAATTTTCATCACCTAAAAAACCCCAACAACAAACAAGTATGTGCTGTACGTACCTCGGGGGCGTCTGTGTAGTCAAACATGCGGAAGACGACCTGCGGCATCGGGTACTGGGCGTCTGGCATGTGGCCCGGCGGGGTGAAGGGCGGCAGGTTGTGTTGCAGGGCCTCGCACAGCACGCTGTCGAAGGCAATGTACGGACGGAGGACGTGGCGCTCCTGCCAGCGGTCCTTCTTCAGCTTCTGGATCTGAGCCCACAGGCAGTCAAGGTACTGAGGAGAGAACAGGAAGAGAAAAGGGGGAGGCGGAGGAAGAGTGTCACGTGATGATGAAAACTCGGTAGAACAAGAAATGGAAAACTGTAGCACCGCGTCTCTCACCTCCTCTTGGGGGTGAGGCTTCTCCGCCGTCCACACCTGCAGCATCGGGACGTGAGTCTTCAGTCTCCTCCTGAGAAACAAGAAATGTCGAGTGATGAAAGATTTAGCTCAAACCACTGGCTGAATTGTGAAAAGTGTGAGCAAAGAATAATAAAAAACAGAAAAAGAAATGAGCATAGAAACATTAAAAATAGACAAGAGAGCAGGAAGGAGAACTTCAACTACGAAGAGGAAAGAGAGAGAGAAGAGAAAAGAAACAGATGGAAGGTCGTACTTGAGGTATCCCTCGACCTGACTGAGCAGTCGGTCCATCTCCACGTCCTTCTTCTCGTAGAGCTCCTTGCCGACCCAGGGCAGACAGGAGAGAACCACGTACACGAACCAGTCGGACCGAACCTGAGGACGCAAAAACAAGATCCCTCGTAAACTTTTATAAAACTTTTTCATCATCTTTCTTTGCTTTGCTGCCGCCCTGACCTCATCCCTCTACGCACCTGTGGAACGTCTTCCTCTTGAGTAACACTGACAAAATTTTCAAACATAGCCACCATCGACGGAGCGGCAATCACGTGGCAGTTGACCAAGTCTGACAGAAAACGCACCTATAAAAAAGGGACAGTTTGTGGAAAAAAATGTGAACACAATAATATACAGATGCCTGTAAAGGTCAGATTTTGGGTGCTTATTAAAAAAAATGTGATTACCAAGTAAACGGCTTCATTGTACAAGTTGTTTTTCAACGTCTCCTTGAGTTGTCGGATCATGGCCTCGACGAACTCGCCCCCGAAGTTGTAGTTCCTGGCGTTGAGGAGGCCGACTAGAGTCGTATAGACGGTCAGTTTTTCGGGAAGGAGGCGGGCGCTGTCATAAAAAAAACCCAACAACAATTCAATGAGAGCTACCACTTAATAAGACTCATGTTTTTTTACCAATGAAAGGGTGAAAACTTGTTCGAACTTACACGGAACATAAAATGCGCAGGATTTTGTTTTTGTAGTTGGGAAGGTCGGCCTCCAAGACGCCCGCAAGGCCCTCCAGGTTGCTCTCCAGCGACGATGTACTCTGCGAAGAAATTCAGTAGCAATTGAACACAGTTTTCTCTTTTTTGCTGAACCACAGTTTTTTTTATTTTCCTTGCAGCAAACTAACACCACCTCCGGTTCTGGTGTTTGTCTTTTTAGGAGTAAACCATGTGCTCAATCTTTCCAGAGTTGAGGACTGGGTTCAATCAAAACATTAAAACTCGTTACCTTCTCCCCCACGCGACATATCAGCGACTCCAGACGGTCTTCGATCTCGATGGGCTCCGACGTTCTCCTCCTTTTATGGGCCTGACCCCCTGGTAAGGTCAGAAGAGAAACAAATTGTAAAAGTCTGTATAGCTCTGTCTTCTTCTTCTTCTGTGGTTTCCCCCACAAAGCAGCATTTTACATATAAAGACCTTTTTTTAGATGCTATTGAGTTTTACTGTGGCAACTGCAGGACGATGCTAAGTTAGATAGAAAGTATACTGATGATGCCGGGTGTAGGTATAAATCCCAGAGAAGTTAAACTTGAGTTCATCGGTCAATTGGCAGGAAATGAATAGCAACAATTTTTGATTGAACGTTTTAGACAAGCAAAATTTCCAAATATTTGATGGCCCCAGTTTGGATTTGACTATTTTCTTTTTAAAATAATAAAAAATACTAAACTGAGTCTCTTTGGGAAGAAGAAATATATTTCCTATACATATTTCTTTCAGTTTCCACAAGTCAACAGTGTCATTCAACACTGCAGCTTTCTCACATGCGTCAATCCACAATTGGGAACTTCCTGTTTTAGATCAGAGCGGTTGACGCATGAAGGCAGGATGAGAATAAATGTGTGAGTATTTATCTCCATTGAATGCCTGCAACAGCTGATCGATTAGTAATCGACTACTAAATGAATCGCCAACTATTTGGACGATTGATGAACAAGTGCAAAAAAAATCTAAATGCTCTGATTCCAGCTTCTTAGATGCGACTGTGACCTGGTTTCTTTGCTCCTCTGTGACAGCGAACTGAATGTCGTTGTCGTGTGGACGAAAAAAGCATGTTTGGTAACAGATCACTTCTTTGTTTGTATCATGATCGAACCTCTGACTCAGCCCCCCCCCACCCCCGGAGGATGACAGCAAACCTGCATTCACGCGTGCTAGAAACAAACTAATGTTGCATTAGGTAACTGAGGCATTTCTGCACGAGTGCCTGCAGCTGGTCACCGCCAACATGTCACCTGCACACGGTCAAGACGCAGAGCAACTAACCATCCGGTTCATTCCGTCACAAGCAGAGTTCACTCCTCGTTTCTTTTTAAGCCACGACACATAAGATGGACACAAACCGATATTAACCGTTCTTGTGTTGTTGTTGTTGTTGGGGGGATATATTAATGACGATATGAAACCGCAAACCGGGCCTCGCACATTCACACAAAAAAACAACACACGCTACCGTTAGCTCACTAGCTAGCTAGCTACGCTAGCCACCACTCGGTTAGCAGCTCACGTCCACCTACCGTCGCTGTCGTCGCTGTGTCGTCGCCGGGACATGCTTCACTCCGCTCGGATGCAAAACCAAACGAAGAGAGAGACGAATAAAAGAATGAATATGAAACACTACGGAATAAGTCCGGGTTGAAGGAGCTTTTTCTAGCCGGGCCGCTTGTTAACGGAGCAGGGAAATTAAAAAAAAAAGCGGTCCGATTCAATTGAAGCACTTCCGGGGTCAACCGGGAAGGTGCGCCGTTTATTTTCGTCCGACTCCCGCAATGCTTGATTTTTGTTTTTCCGGCTACACGTTTTTTTTGGTGATTCTCGTGTAAATCTCTGATATCGATTCTTCACACTCAGTGTTTGTCAAAACGAGGCTAATGTCAGGGGTTTAATAAAGGAGCCTCCCGTTTGCTCTCAGACCGCAGAGCAGAACTAGTTCCGTGTAAACGTAAACAAAACTTCCGAGCCAGAGACTGTTTACTTTTTCTAATTTTGGGGTTAAATTGAAGATATATATATATATATATATATATATATATATATATATATATATATATATATATATATATATATATATATATATATTGTTTTTATATCTGTCGATCACCATGGCGGCGGCGGATCTGCCTCTTTGCTCCGAGCTGCTGTTGGACCAGGAGCTCGACTCGTCCGCGTGTGATGATGGATCGCAGCTGGAGAAACAGCTGTCAGCCTCGCAGAGAAGAGACTACAGCCTCTGCAGGAGGAAGGTGAGAGTCGACACCCAGGGATGATTCTAACATTTAAAATAAAATATATAGTAATGTCTTCTTGTTTTTACAGCATGTACCAGACAGGCAGACTGGTGCAGTAAAGCATTGTGCAAAATTCCTCATCATTAAAAGCTCAAATTGAGCTTCCTTTAATTCAACTTTCATTCATTTAAAAATCAGTTTTTATTCTAAGTGCAAATCTGAGGTACTCGTACTTGACTTGAGTATTTCCATTTTCTTCGACTTTGTCCTCACACGGCACCAAAATAAGAAGCATTGTACTTTTTACTCTTCTACGTTTATTGAGTTAGAGATTGAGATTAGTTTCTTTGTCAATTCAGTTTGTTAATACGGAGAATAATCGCTACATAAACAATTTTGTGTCATTATTTTGGGTTAAGTTGAGATCCCTTAGAGTAACAATATATAAAATGATTCAAATTACCTCTACCGTTACCAACTGCTACATTAAAGTAAAGGAATGTGTCAGTAGTTGTAATCTAGTAATATAGTTATATGTTTTATAAAAAAGAATAGTTCTATTTGTATTGGTACTTATACTTTTGTAGTTTTTTTTTGTGAAATTTTAAATACAGGACTTTTATTTACAATGTAGTTAGCTTATGTTTTAAAAATTGCATATTGGCTCATATGTCATCCTCAAATTCAACTCAAATATCAGCTTTAGTATCAGACTCAAAAATCCTCTATCGATTCTTTTACGAAGCCTAACGACCTATTTTAAGTCCACAGTTTATAATCTGAGGTCAGTGGTTCCTAACCTGGTAGCTGGGACAACCGAAGGGTTCATAACAGGAATCTTGTCGTCATGAGTTGAGGAACAACAGCAGCAACGACAGCATTTAAGTTTTTTAAAAAGCGTTTCACCCACTGTTTTCCTCTCCACAGTCGTTCGCTGCCTTTGTGGCGTCCAGGAGGGACCGCGGTCCTGAGGGAGGAGGCACATCTTGGTGCTGCTGCGGACAGACCTTCAGGGAACACCCCGCCGTTCACAAGCACGTGGCCAGGACTCACGACGCCGAGATAAAGCATCTCACGCGGGCCACGTACAAGTGTTTTTTAAGCCGACCGGAGGAAGAACCGGAAACACGGCAGGGCAAAGCCGAGGCGGTGGACATCTCTGCTTGGATACCCGACACCAGTCACATCTCTGAGGAGCAACTGCAGAAGTACTGGTCAACTTCTCATTCTCTCATCTAGGTCCAGTTGTCATGCTTTTCAATTGTTTTTGAATAGAAGATCCAGCGTCATAGGTGAGTTTATTTTAAAGAAATACTGATG
Source organism: Scophthalmus maximus (assembly GCF_022379125.1). Taxonomy (NCBI): domain Eukaryota; kingdom Metazoa; phylum Chordata; class Actinopteri; order Pleuronectiformes; family Scophthalmidae; genus Scophthalmus; species Scophthalmus maximus. Next base: position 22,946,943 of record NC_061523.1, on the reverse strand, counting down.
TCCGTGGATGTTTTTCCATCAGGGGTCCAGGAAAGGTCCTCCTCTACTATCACTACTGTCCAGTGGAGCATCCGCACGTCATCTGCGCTTGGCAGAAAGCTTTGTGTGAAAAGCTCCACTTAACTGGCAAGGTCGAATGAATCACCTGCATCCCACTTACAACTACGTTTACATGAATCGTTTAATTCCATTTTAAGCGTACACCCCCCCCCCCCCTTTAAAATGCATTGTGATCGTCTTCTTCAGGTCAGGGTGGCGTCCGAGGGCATCAACGGGACGGTCGGTGGCACCAACGTGGCCATTGACGTTTACATCGACGCGATGCGTTCCCATCCTCTCTTCGGGATGGACAGGGAGGATTTTAAGGTCAGATTCCGATGGTAGATGATGATACACTACATGCTCCAGATTTGTCCTCTTGTAATGTGTGTAACGTGCTTGATGTCTCTACACGGCATCCTGCCTGAATATGAACTCTGTGTTATGATCCATTGGGGCGACCACAGCCGGATTAAAGTGTTTTAACCATAACATGAAACAGTTGTGTTGAAAAGTCCATTTCATATAAATGAAAAAAGTTTGGCCCTGTGTGCATACAGACGAGTGATGGTGGTGCCGAGTGTTTCACAGACCTCAGGGTTGGGGTCTACAAAGAAATCGTCCCCATGGGAATGGATCCCGATGTCGTCTCCTACCGATTAGCAGGTTCTATATTATTATTATTGTAACACTACGAAATTGATTTTAATAGTAAATAATGTCTTATTTGTCGTTTGTGACGACGCTCACGTTATTGAAAAACATCTTTCTCAGGAATTCACCTGGAGCCCGAGGAGTTTCACAAAGAAGTGGAGGCTATTTTGGCCGAGGGGGATTCGTGCACCGACACCGTCCTCCTCGACTGCCGCAACTTTTACGAGAGTAAAATTGTGAGTCGTTTATCGGATTCCCTCCGGAAAACATTGAGTTTCACAGATTGTAAAAGTAAAGTTAGTCGTCCAAATATCATCATTGTTTTTTTTTACCCCAAATGCACTTTAAAGAAGATGCTGAATTCCTACTAGATTCAGAGACACAACAGAGCTAAAACTCAGGCTGCAAAGTTTGTCAATTCAATTCTTATTTCATTCAGAACGCAGAAAAAAAAACGGTCCGTAGCACAATACAAAACATGGCAAAAGACCGACAAATACAAGACAAAACACATACAATAAGAAATGACCACAACAGTCAGAGTTCCACAGTACACAAAAAGAGTGTTCGGATATTAGCATATAGACTAAAACGCCAATGGTTCCATCAGAACCCGTGATTGTTATTATTATTTGTATGTTTCTCCCTCCAGGGGCAGTTCACTCAGTGTCTGGCGCCGGACATCCGTAAGTTCAGCTACTTCCCGGACTACGTCGACCAGAACCTGGAACTGTTCCGAGACAAGAAGGTCCTCATGTACTGCACGGGGGGGATCCGCTGCGAGCGCGGCTCCGCGTACCTCCGCTCCAAGGTGAGTAGTTTTTTTTCTCCTGCTGCTTCTCCACAAGGGGGAAACGGTTTAGTCATTAGGTGCGTTTGTCCTTGTTCCCCTTGATCCGTATTCTATTGTGGTTATAATAAAGAAGATACATGTTTTGTGTACATGCGTCCCAACATCTCCTGCCCTGTTTTGTAGGACGTGTGTAAAGAGGTTTACCAGCTGAAAGGTGGAATTCACAAGTACCTGGAGCGTTTCCCCGAGGGTTTCTATCGTGGAAAGCTCTTCGTCTTCGATGAGCGTTACACCATCTCCTCCAACAGCGACATCATCTCAGGTTAGTGTTTTCTCTCTCTCGTGTTTTAAAGCTCCTTTTAAGAATGGGGTGAAAAAACTGTCTGTATCTCTGTCCAGACTGCAGATACTGTGGGCGTCCCTGGGACCAGTACGAGCTCTGTTCCACCCAGTTCTGCTGCCAGCTGGTTCTGTCGTGTCACGGCTGCAGACTGGACGGACACACCGCCTGCTGCCCCGCCTGCCAAACCAAAGGACGGGGTCGGAGCGAGGCGTCCTCCTCCTCCTCCTCCTCCTCCGCCACCGCCACCGCTCCGCATCACAAGGAGGAGTGCGAGTGCACCGACGGACGTCCCAGAATTCCCCAGGATGTGTGTGCGACGCAGACGTGGTGATTGGACACGAGCGCATCCGGCAACACATAAAAAATCCTGGGATATTAATCAGAATGCGAAACTAGATTTAGTGGAAGGCTGACAAGTATATTTTAAGTCTTTTTATAAGACAGACTTATTGTATCTGAGTGGTTTGAGTCGTCCATGAAAGTGATATTTGGTGATAAACCTGTTTTTTCGTCTTATTTTGAGGAAATGTGAGAATACATCTGCAGTTTTCTTACACTGATTTTTAACTGGATTGCCTTTATCATTAATCACAGGATCTGAACGTATCTTGTGTTTGTGCGTTTGTGTGCTTCTTTGTGTAAAAATGGGATTTTATCTTTCAAAATCAGTGCATTGGCAATTATTTCAGTTAATTACATTACATTTTTATTTCTCTGACATAGTAATGGTTTCAGAGACAATTTTAAATGTAGTAAATTTGATGTTATGTTGCTTAAAAGTGAAGATGTGGTACAAATACACCAAAAACCATGTTGAATTTAAAGCTGCGTTTTTCTTTTTGTTTTTACAGTAGTAATACTCTAATGTCTAATCTGAAATAATACAAGACTTTCCTATTGATTGGCACGGGAAGGAAATTCACATGTCAAAAAAGCACAGGCTATAACAGTGGGGAAACCCAAAAAATTGACAAAATCAGAAATGTGAGAAACTACATTTCATGATGATGATAACATCCTGTATTTGTGTCGCTTTTCTCAAAACCAATTTTTACAGATATTGATAAACAAAAATAAATACAATGCAATCAAGAAACAGAATAATATTAATAATGATATTTTGTATGTAACATTTTGTGCAGCAATACCCCCGAAGCCAACAAGCCGAAAAAAATTGCTTATATTTCATAAATGTAAAAAAACAAACATTACACTGTAATTGAGACAAAAAGAACAGTGCACGTGTACAAGAGTTTTGGCACCCTAAGTTTACATAGTCATTTGTCTTTTGAATTGGAATCTGTGTCTTTCATATTCAAAACTTACTGGCTAGATGATTTGTGCATTGTGCAATTGTCTGTGCAAACAGGCTGCAGTCATACTGAAGCAGAGGTGTCTGTTTTAAGCATAATAGAAATATTGTGAAATAGATATGATAGAAGATATATCAATAAATACTAATACAATATTTCAATAGCAGTAGTGATCCACTAGGGGGAGTGGTAGCACCGCAGCCAGGAGGAGCCAGTAAAGCTCCTCGACACCCAGACTGGAAGCTTCATCTCCCCCGGTCCTCACTGACCACCAGCAGCAGCAACAGCCGCCTTTCCCCCTGCATTTCTCCGGGGGGGTCTGACCAGGCTTTGGTACAGCGACGCTCATGCGTATGAACCCTCCCGTGCGCCCGTGGGAATAAGGCACCGAGCGATGTCGGCGCCGGGTTCCACCAACCTGGGCAGCTCCGTCGGCTACAGCCAGAGCCCGACGCCGAACGGTGGAGCTGCGCCGCCCCGTCAGAACGGTAACACAGGCCGGATGGTGCGATTAGCCGAGTCCGCTAGCGTTAGCATGCTAACGGTCGGTGATGTCGGAGAGTTTTGTCAGGCGCGTTAGTTCGTTTTTTAAATATTGTTCTTGAAAACAATTGCCATTTGTTATTAATCATAACCGCGGCATGAATCTTCTGTTTTGTCGACGCGTAAAAACATTTTGGGGAATAAAATTGTATTTCAGCTAAAGCCAGCCAGTTGCTAACGCGAGCTTACTTTAGCTGCCAAGCTAACGCTAGGTGTTAGCATCGAGCAATCAGCTGTGTGACAGCTCGCGCGCCATCGTTTCGTTAATGTCCTCCTCGTGTTTGGAAGCTGTAATACGTCACCACACGATCAAGAACAAAACTGAAATTATTATTATTTATTTGTGGCTGATGATGTCGCTGTGATTGCTGCACATCCAGTGCAGAGCTAGCTGGGGTCTGAGGTGACAGCTGCTGATGAACCCTCATCTGTTTTTATTTATCCCACTTCCCTCTTCCCCAGGTCCGGCACAGACATACCCCTCCGTGTATCCACCTACAGGCTACTACGGAGCCCCACCTCAGCAACAGAGCTACCCCACGACCCATGCCCACTCCAATGCTGGTCCTAATAAAGCGCCCATTACGAACAGTGCCCACAGTGCTAACTACTACCAGAACAACCATCATCATCACCCTCATCAGCACCATCAGCATCAGCCCCATCTCCCCCAGCATCATGTCACTCCCTCCCCGTACAGTGCTCCCCCGAGCTCGGCCCCTCCTTCTCAGCCATATGCCACACTCCCCTCTTCAGCGCCACCTCCACCATCAAACGCCCAGTACAACCCGCAGCAGCCAGTCCAGCAGCAGCAGCATCCTCCCTACGCCACTCCAGGCTCCTACTATGGACAGCAGCACTCGTACCACGCTCCCGCGGCGCAGCGCCCTCAACAGCAGAAACATCCGAGTTTGGTCCCCGTGCCAGCGGGCGGCCCCGGAGCGCCCCTCCACCCCATCGTTTCGTACCCGTCGGCGCTGGGAAGCAGCCAGTACGGCACCCTGAGCTCCTTGCAGAGCGCCCCCGCGCACGGAGTCATGCCCACGCAGGTGGGGGCACCCCTGCATCAGTACAACGCCCCACAGCCAGCCGGCCCAACAACAACACCGGTGCAAGCCGGCGGGTATGGCGTGGGGCCAAGCGGTCAGATGGCGCCGACGGTCAATGGTCAAGGAAGCACAGGTGTGTGTCTGTGTCTCTGTGTGTTGCACTGTGGGTGATCAGCTGCTTGCTGGAAAGTGAGAACATTTCTCACAATGATTCCATATAACTCCAAGTTAATCCTAGAGCATGTTATACTTTTGGTGTTGAAGAAGCATTTGTCCAGATGTGCACTGGTCCAAATCAGCTTCAAAAAGCAGTTTTGAGTTCATCCAATCATTTGCAGCCACAACACTTGGGTGATTGTATGTATATTTTCAGATGTCACACAACACAGCTTTCGATTTAGTTGCAGAATGAATGTTAAAGCTTGTCACACTTCAATGGACATTTGGCTACAAAAACTAAATGTGATTTTCTTTTTTCCCCCGCCGCAGGCCAGACCACGGTCCACCAACACTACGATCAAAGCCACCAGGCGCTGCAGAGCTACAACTCCTATCACGGCGGAGTCACGCACCCTCACCGCGCTGGTGGTGCGGACGCAGACCGACCGCCCTCCAGGACCCCTTCCACCTCTGTTCACTCCTCGCCGGGCCACCACCAAGGTAACGACCGTACGTTTTTTAAGACTCTTTCTTGAAACATTTTCCTGGGTTTGTTGTATCACATGGCAGTAGCTGAAGAAATATGTGTTAATACACACAATCAGTTTCCTGTTTTCAGTTTCATAGCCCCTGGGGAAGAAACATCCCACTGGTGCAGTAGTTTCAGCAGCAGTTCCTTCATTTGATCTTCATGCTTTTGTCTTTGAACATAAGTTAATTATTGTTAAAAATGTCAGCTTTTTGGTTCTTCTGTGGTCTGTGGTGTAAGATTTTGTCTCGTGGGGGGGGGGCCGCGAAATTCTTCAGTGAGCTTGTGTTTAGAGATGGGTTGAGAGTTTGTTTAAAATCCTGCTGTAAGTTTAAAGCGAGATTGTTTGGTTTACATATTCACAGCTTCACTTTGGAAACGCACCACACTTTAAACTCTAGCACACACACACACACACACACACACACACACACACACACACACACAGCTGCTGACACTACTGCACCAGTGGGATGTTTCTTCCCCAGGGGATATGAAACTGAAAACAGGAAACTGATTGTGTGTTTTAACACATATTTCTTCAGCTACTGCCATGTGATACAACAAACCCAGGAAAATGTTTCAAGAAAGAGTCTTAAAAAATGTACGCGCACACACACACACACACACACACACACACACACACACACACACACACACACACACACACACACACACACATGCTTTCAGATGTGCAGGTGTGTGATCCTTGACACAAATTCGATGTTCCCAGCTGCTGGTTTTACTTTGGACGTGACTGGTGTTTGGGTTTTTTTGCACATTTAATTTTCGGCGTTTTTTTGCAGCTGCACTTGCATTTAATCATAATTTGAGTTGCAAAAATGCCATTTGTCTTTTCAAGCTTCCCTCCAATGAAAAGGGGGAAGGTGTGTTATAATAATAATAAGCCAGTGATTCTGGCCTCAGGCAACAGAAAACATGTCTTAGCAAGAGAATCACAGGATGAACAAAGACCACACCTCTATAATGGGCCTGTATTATAAGCCATGCGCAGTTGTTAGGAATATTTCGAGTGGTTAATCAAGCGGTCGAGTTATTTTCAGCTGGGTCGGTTAGGGTTATGACAATAAGCATTTGCAGATAACTGTGGCAAATGAATGTGATGAAGTACTTCCTGTTGTAGTGTGGAGCTTGTTGAGCAATCGGAGAGAAACTTCTGCCCGTGAAAACAATGTCCCTCAGGAAATGAGAAAAATCTGCATGATGTACTCAAGAACACTGTCAGCTATCATTCGGATGCACCGGAATGAAAATAATGGCCAAATGTTTTTGTTTTTTTATTACAATTTTTCATTTATTTGTACAATTTTTTCACCATAGCATGAATTAAATATTTTTTAATTGATTTTTAAGGGAAAAAAAATCTATGACAAAAGTCCAATTTATAAATATTTATATAACACTGAACTTTTTGTTGCCTTTTTTTTTTTTCATTCCAGCAGACATTATTCCAACAAAGCACAATATAACTGCAATGCGTCCACACTGTGGATATTAAAAACTAGTGCTTTTTTACTAAGTAAAAAATGATTGTCTTTTTTTCTTTTCTTTTTTCCGGCCGAACAATTTCGATGGCCGAACATTCGGTGCATCCCTAAGTTAAAGTTTGTCTAATCAACATAAGTGACTCTCACCTTCTTCTTTCCTTGCAGAACATAGAATAATATCTTGGCCTTCATACATTTTGTGAAAGAGTTACGCTCAGAAAACATCATCATATCGTCAGCGCTGTCGTCTGTGTGATAATGTCCGACACACAGGCCGACCCACTGGCTACTTTGCACACACACACACACACACACACACACACACACACCGCCGCTTTCCAATCCGCTGTCGACTACTCGGTCTTGACAGTTTTCTGTTCTACCTCCCCCCCCCTTCCAACAGGCATGCAATATGGATACGTTGCTAATAGTGGAGCTAGCTCCGCCTCTGCCACCACCTCAGGCCCAGCGGCAGCAAACCCCTCGTCATCCAGCTCTGAGGATGGCGATGATGATGACGAGGAGGAGGAGGAGGATGAGGATGAGGAAGCAGGTCTGCTTTAGCTTCAGCTTTTACCCCCCCCAACACGACCCCCCTCTTTTACCAACTCAACCATCCTCATAACCTCCTTTTTTAGTTGTGTCTTCAACCTGCCCCCAAACTTTCTTTCAAAATTTGTGCGTTTCCGTTTCCCACTCACGCAAAAATTACTTTTGATCGACCGCCGTCATCCTCCTGTTCTGTGTCTGTCAATTGTCACTTCCGCTCTACCAACCAACACTCTTCTTAATCAGTTCTCCATCGATCGTCCGTACCTTCCCCTTTTCCAATGCGCTAATCATTCCCCCGTCTCTCCCTCCTGCTGCTCAGCTGCCTTCCACAGTTCACCTGCTGCTCCCCATCCATCCCCCCCCCCTCCCCAGTCATCAGTGCTTGTGCTTAGGGTCAAACTCATCTTTTAAAACTCGTGCACCGTTGACTTTTTTATCTCTCAGAAAGGTAAACAGGTAAGTAGGTTTCTCTCTGTCCTCGAAGACACACTCTTCTTTTCTAACTGTTATGCAGTGGAAGCTGTGTCGCTCGCTCATGCTGAGTAATCTCTCTGGGATGTGATCGTCCGGGTGCAGTCCGCCTCCAATTATCTGCGGCGTTCCAACTGTGGTGGTTGCTGCTGCTGGTGGTGGGGGGTAAAAAAATTAATATGTTGTGTTCTTACTTTCAATCGTCGTACAGTTGAAGAGCTCAGACGGTTGTAGTGGAAATACACGTCCTTATCTTATACTGAGCCGAGGAAGTTTTCTGAAACTTAAGTTTATCAGAAGGTATTAAATGATAATTTGAGTTATTAATCATTTGTCATTTACGAAGGTACAATCCGAAGCATTTGCTGGTTTCTTTCCCTTTCAAACGTTTTGGGTTTGCTGCTTTTGATTATTAAGTAAAATCGTGTTTGTGAAACAAACTTTTCTCCGTAAAGTAAACTTTTTTTATGCTTTTATAATTTTGCTTTGCTGTAGTGTTGTGGAAACATTTTTAAGATCACATTACAGACACATCTAACATCACAGATTCAATAGTTTCTGAGTAGTTATTTCACGAAGACGAAGTAACTTCTACTTGTTAAATGTCCAGCTCACACATATTTTACTGCGCTGTGCTTCTACTGCCTCATACTGTACATACTCTGCAGATGACTGGCGGTCCCGCAGGCCCCGTGTCATCAGCCGGAGGTTAACAGGTTTTTTAAATATAGTCGCTCGACTTGCTCCCCGGCCGCCTGGTCCCAGGATCTCTGGGCATGTGTTGGCTGACTCGCTCGCTTCCAATGAGAGATGAGATTTTAGCGGCGCAGCCGCAGCTAATTCTCATTAGCACATGACTTTAAAGAAGCCAGATTTAGTGGAGTCTATTCCATCAATTATCAACTATTCCATACGCCGATTTGAATTATTTCATATTTTCAATGAGTTTACCTACCAGATCGTTATACATACAGGGAAATATTGTAATGGACAATTAGAGATTAGCTAAAGATTCACTTTGTTAAGTTCCACACAAAGCATGAAGACAATTTTCCTGAACTTTTCTGGGGTTGGATGTGAGAACGCAAATGTTGCTCCGGACATTTTCCAGAACTTCTCCTGCCTGTTCACATGTGAACGGCAAACTGGGGAAAATGACATTTTCCCGAGTTCATGACATCTTAACCCTGAAATGTAAACCGTGGATGAAATGTATGATTCAGAAAAACATTCGATCGACCGATCAACCCGTGTTCCGCTGTTCATTTCTAATCTGAGCTGTAATCTGCTCAAAGTCTGAAGTGCAATAGTAAAAAAAAAAAGAGGTATCAGAGGAGACTTGGAGAAGGAGGAGGAATTACGGCTTAGCTCTGGTGTCCTCTTCCTCCTCTTCCTCCTCTTCCTCCTCTTCCCCCAGTGCAGATAATCCAGGGGTCTGCTGGTCAGATTTAGTCGGAGTTAATTGGACCCCGTCCCGTCCAATGAGATCGCTCCGCCACAGGCCCGTCGTGGATTTAACGGTTCATTCATTCAATTATTCCACCCTTGTAATCCTGTTCGGGGGAAAAACTATTCATGTTTTGACATGGGAGGAAAAAGAGCAAAGATTAGAAGGAAGAAAGGAAATCATCAAAATATGGCCACCGTGATTTTCTTTTTTTTTCTTTTCTTCATTAATCATGTCCAGATTTGTCTTGTGACCCTGTGAAGGGACATGAACCTTATTAGGTTTGCACCTCACTGTATATAAAGAAGTTTACTTTTATTGTATTAGTGCTTTATTACACTTTATATACACGATTCTGCTGATGATACTTCTGTACTTTGACTTTGACTTGATGTTTCTTTGAACGATCTCAGTATTTCCTCCGTCACAGTTGTAAACACTTTTTACATTTGTTCGTCCTCGAGGTCTAGAAATCTTTCTGCTGAACATTTTCACATCCCGGCAAACAAAGCTCATTTAATTCAGGTATCTTAAAAGTCGTTGTTTTTCTACCTTCTTCTTCTTCTCCTTCTTCTCCTTCTTCTTCTTCTTCTCCTTCTTCTCCTCCTTCTTCTTCTTCTTCTTCTTCTTCTCCTTCTTTTGCTATCCTCCTTTTTCTTCTTCCTTTTATTCTCCTCCTCCCTTTTCTCCTCCTCCTCCTCCTTCTTCTTCTCCTCTTTCTTCTTCCTTTTCTCCTCCTCCTCCTCCTCCTCCAAGGCATTTTTTCCCTCTTCAAGTCATGAGTTAGGAGAGTGTTATAAAGTCTGAAGTAGAAAACGAAGGAGGACGGAATTGTGTGAATGAAGATCACGGACTTAGAGGAAATCAGGAGAGACTTCAGTAAAGTACGTTACGGTGATATTTGATAAGTCATAGTTTATGATCTGTAGCTATCCTCACGCAGCTGACCTCCCGTCTGTGATGGCCGTTCCCTCCACGTCGTCCGTCCTCACCAAAACACATGAAAGCTCCTCGCTTGCTCACAACTTTTGAGTGCCTCCTTTCATCGTCGTGTGTTTCTTCTCTTGCTTTCACGCCGCCTCCTCTGTCCTCTCGTTTTCTCTCCGAGCCCCGAGGGAAACCGAGCGCAGCACGTGACAACAACCAACTCCTCTTCAGCCTCTTCAATGTTGAAATCCTTTAACTTCTTCTCCCTCTTTCCCTCCTGCTCTTTTATTTGCATCTTCACCATCCCTCCTTCCGTCTTTCTTATCGACCTCATTTACAGCTGCTCTATTTGTATCTTTACCATCTTACATTTCATTACTGTAAGTCCGTCCGCGTGTCCGTCCGTCCATCTGTTATCATTTTGCCTCCGCAACAGAATCAGGTAGTGGAGTGGAGACTTTTGATGTTTTGGGTTTCATGAGAGAAATATGACAACCTCAGGTGAAAAACTCGAATAAAGTTTTGCGGGTGTCCATGGGGATATGTCGTGTCTCGTGATTTTTATTTGGTTTAACTATATTAAATTCATTCTTCACTCTTACAGCACCCTCAATAATTTGTTTACTTTCTTATTTCAGTTTGTTGTCGTTTACTCGTTTCATTCTTTCCCTCCGTCCTTCCTCAGGCGGTGATACTTCCTCCTCCACCACTGGCAGCGCCTCTCCGGTGCCCAACAGCTACGACTCCCTGGAAGGGGGCAACTATCCAGGTATATATGTCCAAATGATAAGTTGATGATTTGTTTGCACTGATGATGGATAAAGCTTCGATCACAATTAACACGACAGTGTTTCTGCTTAAATCTTTGTACAGTAAATGTAAAAAGGGAAAAATCGATACAACGCCACTTTTAAAACGGTTGATGATGACGTGAAGATATTTCCCTTTTGTTTATAATTAGATTTCCTTGCAGCGAATGTATCAAGTTGCATTTTTTCCCACAGCGTCAAACCGTGATCATAAAAAAAAAAAAAAAAACGAAAACAAAAGTAGAAGTCACGTTGATTGAAAGTGAAAGTGATTTAATTTGACCACACAGGGAGAACCTGAAGTTAGCTTAGGGATCAAAATAATATCACTTTATTTTTCTCAACTTATATTTCTGTATTTCTGTAAAAAAAAGTCATAGAAAGTTCAGGGTGTGGCCAAAGACGATATTCATCTGTAGCGAGTCAAACATACATGACACGTTCTCTCGCTCTCTCTCTGTTCCCCAGATTCCCTGCCACCTTCTGATGACATGACCAACCAGGCCCAGCCCTACGGTAGCTATGGTTACCCAGCCAGCATGCAGCCGGCCTATCCACAGGGGCCGACCTCCCACACGGACTCGTCTCCCGCTCACGACCCGTACGGCCCGCCGCCCAGCTACCAGCAGTTCTCCCAGGTGAGGCCAGGAGTTTGTGAGACTGATGTTTTCTCATCGCCGATTCCCTTATTTTGTATTTTCTTGCAAATGACAAAGCTCCTTATTATTTTTTACCTGCCTCTTAATCTTTGGGCAAGCGTCTCAGAGCTCCGCTGCTTGTTTTTGTGAATGACAGGAGACGTTATCTTCTTGGTTGGATTGCCCGACCTCTCCAGATTTATTACAAGAGTAAAAAGCTTATTTCTCCCTCCCTCTCATTTTAGCCATTCCCGAACATGTCCCAGCTGTCGGCGGCGCTCGGGGGGCTGAGCGGGGTGCCGGAGCTGGAGGTGGAGGCCCTGAGGCCAGTCAACCTGCTGCAGGAGAGGAACCTGCTGCCCCCCAGGCCCCTGGAGGCCCCTGAACCCAACCTCAGCCCTGACCTCAAGAAGGTCAACTGCAGCCCACAGTACGTAAAGTGAAGGGGGACGTTTCTCGCTCTGTCGCCGTCTTATCTGTGGACGTGTTATCCAACCTCACTCGTGTGTCTCTCTCTGCGGATCAGGACGTTCAGGTGTACGCTGACGAGCATCCCCCAGACACAGGCTCTACTCAACAAGGCCCGGCTCCCCCTGGGTCTGCTGCTCCATCCCTTCAGAGACCTACAGGTACCAGCTTAAAATCTCTGCAACCCCAAAAACCTCTAACATAGTTTATTCTGTCCAATTAGATGAATTAGCTTCAAATATTAAATAAACCAATCAAATCACACAAAGAATTTAAACTAATGAGGTTTTTGACAGCCAGTGACTAAATGGAGACTCTTTCATTTTGACCATTTTCTTGATTTATCTAGTTTTCCACTACATTTTGTTAAAAAGCCTCTGGATACTAAGTAAGCTGTTACCTTATATTCGCAACACACTGAACAAAAAGACCGTCATTCTTCTTTTGACTTCCTCTCCCTTGTTACACTTTTTAAAAACAAGACACACAGATTCTGTGAAACAGAAAAAAATAGGACTTCCCCAAAAATTCACAGGTTATGATTAGATTAGTTATTAGTATGAAATTTCAGTCCCATAAAACGCACATATACCCCAATTCAGTGTTTCTTAATTGGTTAAAAACGATTCAAAGCCTCATCAGGCTTCTGAAAATGTTTTCATTTTCATTATAGTTTTCAGCCCGTGAGACTCGTTGATTATTTCTCTCATATCATTTCCCTAACTGGACACGGGAAGGAAAACAGCAGTGTGTTATAATGTAGTCGACTTTGTCTGCTCAAGACATACAGAGACCGTTAGGAGTCTTTTGTAGATGGTTGCAGTGACAGACGAACAGACAGGAGCAGCAGAATGATGATAGGGTGGAGGAAGATAGGTGAGAGTATTTATAGATGACGTGGTGTCAGAGGGAGTGAACTGACAGAGAACAGCGATGTGCTGATAAAAAAACGCACGGTGTGAGTTTAACTGGTGGAAACTTAATTCACTCGAGCAGAAACGTGTTCTAATGTGTTCTGGTAGGGACACATGCATTTTAAGGCTTTTGTAAGGGTCAAAATAAGATGTTGAGAGCATGTATTCATCAAAAGATTATTTTTATTTATGATAATTTTCTCCTTCGCTTATTCCATGTCAGAATTTAGTGGGGGGGGAAATGCAAATCTCTCTATTTCCAAGAGTTCAACATCTGCCAATGTCTCAATTTGTGCTACAATTATATTTAGTATTTCATCAAACAGAGGTAAACCAGCGATTTCTCGCTGTTAATTCATTAGAGAATGAGTGATTCAAACAAAGAAACCAGCTGCAAAGATTTGTTCATCACTTTCTGTAAGTAACAGAATCAAAGGTTCTCTTCCGTAGTTTGAAAAAGAATGATTTCAAAAGATATTGATTGGAAAAAAAGACATATTTTGTACTTGTCTTACCGTTTTTTTTTTTACTGTTTTTCCTCCTGCAGCAGTTACCGGTGATCACCTCCAACACGATCGTGCGCTGTCGCTCCTGTCGCACCTACATCAACCCGTTCGTCACCTTCCTGGACCAGCGCAGGTGGAAGTGTAACCTCTGTTACCGGGTCAACGATGGTACGAGTTATTCTCAGTGTCAGTATTATTTTCAACTGTTCTGCCGTTGTTCACGGTTTCCTTACTTTTATTTTTCCCTCGATAAGTTCCAGACGAGTTCATGTACAACCCAGTCACCAGGTCGTATGGCGAACCCCACAAGAGACCCGAGGTTCAAAATGCCACCGTGGAGTTCATCGCGTCCTCAGACTACATGGTGAACTGTCTCCTCTGTCCACATACTTTTGAATTATTATGTATTCTGCAGTTTTTTGGGGATGTAATGTGATTGTTCGTCCACTAGAGGGCAGGCTCGTCCTAATGCTTCAACCTCTGATGACTTGTGTGCGCAATTAAACTTTAATTTAACACACAGAAGTAGAGCCGCAACAGTTAATTGATCAGTAATCGACTTCTAAATTAATCACCAACTGTTTTGATAATCGATTAATCGGTTCAGGGAGTTTTTAAGAAAAAAAAAAAGTCAAAATTCTCTGATTTCAGCTTCTTAAATGTGAATATTTCCTGGTTTCTTTGCTCCTCTCTGACAGTAAACATCTTATGAACCAAACGACAAAAAATAGTCCACAGATTAATAGATAATGAAATAATCGCAACTAACGATTCCTTTAATTATCGATTAATCTGTTGATTATTTTCTCGGTTAATCGATTGTTTGGTTCATAAAATGTTGTAAAAGTTCGATCGTGTTTCCCAAAACTCCAAGATGATGTTTTGTTTTGTCCACACACCAAAGATATTCAGTTTACTGTCACAGAGGAGCAAAGAAACCAGAAAATATTCACATTTACGAAGCTGAAATCACAGAATTGTGAATTTTTCCCCCATAAAAACTACTTGAATGGATTAATCGATTATCAAAATTGTTAGTGATTAATTTAACAATCGATTACTAATCGATTAATGGTTGCAGCCCTAGATTACACATTGTGAGGGGGCGCTTTACTGAATTAACAACAACCCTAACTCTTACTTTATCTCAGTCTCGAAACAATTCATGTATTTTCACATTCAATCAGCTATTTTTCTAAGACTGTACGAGTTTCGTGACATCCACACTCATTTTTCGTGTGTTTTCAGTTGAGACCTCCTCAGCCGTCCGTCTACCTGTTTGTCCTCGACGTGTCTCACAATGCTGTGGAGGCAGGTTACCTGAAGTACTTCTGTGAATCACTTCTCGACAACCTGGATAAGTGAGTGCTGAAATCTATATTTGAATATCTTTAGTTCTTAATCAGATCAAGTAGAAGATGAAAATAAGCAGATGTTACGAACACGGCTGTAACGGCCATTTCTCCAGAACACTTTTTGTCTTCATCTGAACCACGTCCTGGAGAGAGAAAACATAAAAAGCGGTTGTTTTTTCTGCCACAGGTTGCCCGGGGACACTCGCACCAGGGTGGGCTTCCTCACCTTCGACAGCACCATCCACTTCTACAACCTCCAGGAGGGATTATCACAGCCGCAGATGCTGGTGGTGTCTGACATCGATGGTACGTTGTCTGGCAAACGGGAATCACAGGATTTAGATTTGGGACTATCGGAAAAAAAATTAATAAATAAAAAAAAATGCTTACTGAAGAGAGGTCTGTTAATACACCTCATATTGTCACATGACATCTAGAGTCAATATTTCACTAGGAATATCTGGAATATCCTTCAAAGGGCCGTGGACAGTTAAGAAGAATGTGTGATGTTTTTATTAATTTCTAAATAATTTGCAGGAAGAATTTAACATCCTGCGTGTGACTTTAAATTAAGCGTGCAGGAGTCAAATGCTACTGGAACCAGAGCCGCTCTGTTTGTTTGCAGTATCCACTAGAAGTGGGAAAAGTCTCTTCTTCTTTCCTGTTTTCATATGTAAGGAAATAGTTTTGTGAAAACTGCGACTAAAGCGTTGTGCCTTGGTTTGTGTGACTTTCTCTTTTTTTCGCAGATGTCTTCATTCCGTCTCACGACAGTCTGATGGTGAACCTGAAGGAGAGCGCAGAGGTAGAAACTTCAACTTTTTCCCCTCTCTCTCGCTTCTCTCCCCATTTCCTTTTCTTTCCTACATTCCTGTTTTTTTTATTCCCTTGATTGCCTCCTTCCTTCCTTCCTTCCTTCTTGGGGTGCGGTCGAATTGTCAAATTTGCTTTCGGAAGTTACCTTAATCTTGAAATGAACCGAAGTACATTTCATCCGCAGCCATAATAGGAGCTGTTTGGATTCTCTTGCATAGGAAAGGAGCTTCATTGCTTCCTTTCCACTGAGGTCAAGGAATAGACGATAGGAAGGACGATCCCAATCCTCCCTAGCTCTTTCCCTCACTTTCTGTTTGGCCCTCTCTGTCCTCCATCCATCCATTCTCTCCTCTTTTCCCTTCACCTTCCTCATGTCCATGCCCTCGTCTCCTCTGTCTCTCCTCCTGCTCCTCTTCTCGCCACGTTCCAATTTCCATCATTGTCCTCGATCCTTACTTCTCTGATTAAAAAAACGTGCGCCCCCCTCCCCCACTTCTCTCCTCCAGCTGGTGAAGGACCTGCTGACCTCGCTGCCGGCCATGTTCAGTCAGACCCGGGAGACCCACAGCGCCCTGGGCCCGGCGCTACAGGCCGCCTTCAAGCTCATGTCGCCCACCGGCGGCCGCGTCACAGTTTTCCAGACGCAGCTGCCCACGCTGGGCGCCGGCATGCTCAAATCACGGGAAGACCCCAACCAGCGATCGAGTACTAAGGTATGGAGAGAGAGAAAGAGGCGGCGAGGGGGGGGGGGGCATCTCACTGTTCTGTTGGGGTTATAATATATATTTTTAATTTGATTGAATGATGGTGATTTTCTGCAGATGCTGCTCTTTTTGTTTCTTCAGTGTAAAATGTCGTCGTCTTCTTCTTCTTCCAAAGGTGGAGGCCGTGTTTTTGTTTTATTGTTTTTTCCCCAGCCAGCTGGAATGAGACACCTGGATAATGTCTGTGTCCCCTTCCCTGTGATTTATGACTCTTTAACCAAAACCACATGACCGAAGAAAATGAGGCAAGAGGATTTTCTCTTCCACATTGGGTGGATTTATATTTTTATTCCTGCCACAACTCACTCACTTATCACGCGCCGCACGGTCGGAGCTCACGTTCCAGTTTAGAGACGCGACGGTTACTTTCGTCTGTCCAAAAAATCCTGGACAAAATGAACAAAGAACAGATGTGTTTTCTTTCTCAGGGACGGCGATTTCTCTGTTCTTTAGATTCTGTTACTTTCTGTTACTTACTTACTTTAGGGGCCGACAGAAAAAGAAGAAGGAAAAGTTCCAGAACACGTCCGGCGCAACATTTGCGTTCTCACGTTCTGCCCGTCCAGGACAATGTCCGGACTTCAGCGCATGCCTGGAAAGCAGCTTTTAAGTAATGATTCTGTATCTTTTCCAGGGAGTGCAGCACCTCGGCCCCGCCACGGACTTCTACAAGAAACTGGCTCTGGACTGCTCGGGACAACAGATCGGGGTGGATCTCTTCTTGCTCAGCTCGCAGTACGCCGACCTCGCCTCGCTAGGTAACAACGCCTTACATCTAAAACCTCGCTGAATATCTCACTGTTCTGTCCGCCGGTCTGTTCGTCTGTCGTTCCAGAACGTCGAGTCAGAGTTAATTGTCTTTACAGCTATTAGATGAGCAACAAAGTCAAAATGACTGTTTGTCATGTTCTTAAACAGGCCGAGACAAGAACTTATGTTCTTTGTTTTACTCTTTTAATGTATTTCCAGTATCAAACAGTCACTTTGCTGTTTGGCACGGATGGACAAAGTCAGTTACAGTGGAATTAAAATATTCAGACCAGAGAATAACGGTCAAAACGTTTCAAACCACTTTCTTCGGAATAATAATCCGCTTCAATGACTTTAGAGGGAGCTAACCATAAACTTTGAGTCCACTATCAAGCTCATGTGGGTTGTTGAGTGTTGCACGGGAAAAATAGATTTTCCCAAAAGCAAATTATAAATAATAAGTTGTTAACGTGTTATTTATAATTAAATATACAGGAGATTGAAAGAAAACATTTGAGAGCTTCTCTTGTTTGTACCCGTCTTATTTATTATAACATTATTCTTCGTCTTGTCTCCCCGCTCCTCTTCCTCCAGCTTGTATGTCCAAGTATTCCGCGGGCAGCATCTTTTACTACCCCTCCTTTCATCACACCCACAACCCTACTCAGCTGGAGAAGTTCCAGAAGGATCTCGAGCGCTACCTCACCAGGAAGATCGGCTTCGAGGCGGTGATGAGAATACGCTGCACCAAAGGTAACTGATGGATTTCGAGGTCCGGACGTTTGAGCCCGCGTGACAACGTGTATTTCCTGTGTCGAGGATGCTTGATGTCTGAAAAAGCATTTGTCCTTTTTCATCAAACTGAAACATTATGTCCCTCTCCACCTTCTCCTCAGGTTTGTCCATCCACACGTTCCACGGGAACTTCTTTGTGCGCTCCACCGACCTGCTGTCCCTGGCCAATGTGAACCCGGACTCCGCCTTCGCTGTCCAGATGTCAATCGAAGACTCGCTGGCCGACTCGTCTCTGGCCTGCTTCCAGGCTGCTCTGCTCTACACCTCTAATAAAGGTACACACACACACACACACACACACACACACACAGTTACTCTGATCATCTGTGTTCAGTAGGAAGATTGTATTCTGGCCGATTTCCACAGTGAATCATCATTCGATAAATAAAGGATTTAAAAAATTAACAATGAATAAAATAGAATCCAGCCTTTTGTGGTTCATTTAGCCTACTTGGCTCACGTGTCAAAAGTTGGGACAGATGCCTGGAATTGTCTTCAAGATTGTTAGTTTTCCGTTCTTGTGTAAATTGTGTCTCCTGGCAGATTATATAAAAATAAAAAACATCTCTGACTATCCCCCGTAGGAAAGAGGCGTATCCGAGTTCACACTCTGTGTCTGCCGGTGGTCAACCAGCTGAGCGACGTGTACGCCGGGGCCGACGTCCAAGCAATCACTTGTCTGCTCGCCAACATGGGTGAGTCTCCGACAGAAAACACTTGACTGTCGAACCCTTTTTAATTTCATTGACTTGTTGAAAGTATTAACTTCCCACACGGACAGCAAATTCGCGTCCAACTCTTCCTCATCGTATCGGTTCTTTTTATTCGCATTCAAGCCATCGACCGGTCGATCACGTCCGGCCTGTCGGACGCCCGCGACGCCCTGGTGAACGCCGTGGTCGACCTGGTGAGCTCCTACAAGAGCAACGTGTCCAACCTGCAGCAGTCGGGCCTCGTCGTCCCGGCCTCCATGCGCCTCTTCCCCCTCTACATCCTCGCTCTGCTCAAACAGGTGAGGCCGCTTTACACACACTCACACCAGTTACATAAGGTAAATTTCAGACGTCAGAAACACACGCACCCTTAAAACATTTAGAGCAACGCATTCAAAAAGTCATGGAGTTACACTCAGTAATCCGCCTCTAAAAGAAATTTACACGCCCTAAAACACAGAGTTTACAGTCATACAAGACTGACTGTATTAATCCGCCCATGACTTGTCCATTCATACATCCAGGGTGTATCCACGCTCGCACGTCATTTGACACAAAACACCCCGCCAGGTCAAATGTGTGAAACACTGAACACATTCATGATCCTGAACACGGCTGATAGAAATAAAAAAAACACTTATAAAACAGGACCAATAAATGAAATAACATCATCTGTGGAATGTAATTCTTGAGGATTAGATGTTACCATTTTCTTGATTCAATAGGTTTGATTCCACCTTGGTTTTAACGCAGCCTCTTGTTTAATCAGCCTTCATGTTTCTCGTTTGAATTGATTTTTTTCACTGTCAAGCAGCAAAAGGCTGCGGAAAAAAAAAGAAGGAAGATGCTATAAAATGAGTTAAATCCTTTTCATTCAAATTGTCCTCAGGTGGTTTAACCGTCCGTGAAAAATACATTTTATATTTAGACCTTCAAATGGATGATCACTTTTTCTTTTTTAAAAGAAACACTGTTGGGATTTGTTTTCCAGAAAGCGCTGCGGACGGGCACCAGCACGCGACTGGACGAGCGAGTCTTCGCCATGTGCGAGTTCAAGACGCAGCCGCTGCAGCAGCTGATGCAGATGGTTCATCCCGACCTGTACAGGCTGGACAACATGTCGGACCAGGTACGACCGGACGGAGCCACAAGGGTCGCATATAAAATATATGAATACTCGAGTACAATCAGTGTAGTAACTGTAGTTACAGTCCTTGTAACATGCTGCGCACCGGTCAAATTATTGTTGTCGTCACTTTTTTTAAGCTACTTTTTTTACTTTTAGCTACTATATTAATTATTGTCATGGTCTGTGCTGTTGTCACCATGAACCATAAAACCATTAATGAATCATTTTACCTACCTCTTACATACTTTATAATAATTGATTTGTGATTTACGATGTGTACACTTAAAACAAAACAAACCTAAGATCTGCCTGCACATCCCTTGTGTGAGCTGCAGGGGGCGCTGCACCTGAACGACACTGTGGTTCCGCAGCCTCACCTGCTCCACCTGGCCGCTGACAGGCTGAGCAGAGATGGAGCTTTCCTCATGGACTGTGGCAACGTAAGCTTCTTCTGTATCGTTGTCGCATGAAGTCGACAGAGAAGAGTTTTCCTAGAAATGTGTCTCATCATAGCAACAACAACAACAGCAGCATTAAAACCAGCCCAGTTTCAGCTGCTTTTTGGGTGTGACATGATTTCATTTGAGCGGGTTTTTTCCACCTCAGCCAACTAGATACAGAGGAGACACTGAATCATTTCAGAAAGAATGTAGTTGTTTAAATGCCTCTAAAACAAGGGAAAGTGTTGATTCAGTGTCCTTAAGTCTGAAGAAAAGTATTTTCTCAATCGCACCTTTCACCCACATCCGTCAGCTTTTGATTGTTTAATTTTTTAAGGTTGTTGGGGTGTTGTTGTTGTTTTTTTACCTTGATTGTTCATCATTCACGTCAAGCTGAAACAATTAAAACACTAACAGAAAATCAATTGGCAAAAATTGACAATTGAACAATCGCGTTAGTCATTTTTCAAGTGAAAATACCAACAATAAGCAGGTTCCAGCTTTTCCTTGTCATATATGACATAAACTCAATATTTTAAGATTTGACCTTGGGCTCTGAAAAATTTAACTTCATCTTTTTTGCTGGGTTTTATTTTAGAATTTTTTTAGATAAAAGGGGGATGTGAGAAACAGATTAATCAAGTAATAAATTAAATACGTTGTAACCCTATTTGTGCACATGTACGTTGAGCCTTTTCAGTCTGTGTCAGGAGACCCGTTGGATACTTCTTTACTGACGCTGCTCCTGTTTCTGTGTGCAGGTGTTCTACCTGTGGATCGGCAAATGCTGCAACGACATGTTCATACGAGACGTTCTGGGCTGCCCCGACTACGCCTCCGTTCCCCCCAACATGGTCAGATTGTGGTGAACGAGCATCTCTCTGTTCAATCTTGTGTCCATCTTTTGAAAAACGATTCTTTTCCACACAGCATAACAAATCAGGAAAGTACAGAGACTTGAGTGTGATTAAGGGAAGTTAAAGTATCGACACATTTCGAGCTGACGTAAAAAGCACAGACGCCCAGTGGCTGCATGAATGATGCAATGCATCTCTGTGCATGTTCCCCTGGAGATGAGTCACAGTTGGAGCTCTGCTTTTTTATCTGTTCGTATTGTTAAAAAGAAAATAACTTGTGCAGCAGGAAAAAGAAAAAAATAACAAAACAGATTTGCTGCTGCAGCTTTTTGTTTTGGCCTTTTAAACCAACTGCTCCCTAGAAAGCTCCGTCATCACCGCTCTGTGGACACGATGACAACACCCAGAACAATCCGGCGACACTGTCAGCACTTGTTTATTTTCATTTTTACCACAAAGGGGTCGACAACGCAGCAACCACCTACTGTACAAACCCCCACGTTTTCAAACCCCAGGCGTGCGTGTGTGTGTGTGTGTGTGTGTGTGTGTGTGTGTGTGTGTGTGTGTGTGTGTGTGTGTGTGTGTGTGTGTGTGTGTGTGTGTGTGTGTGTGTGTGTGTGTGTGTGTGTGTGTGTGTGTGTGTGTGTGTGTGTGTGTGTGTGTGTGTGTGTGTGTGTGTGTGTGAGACAAAATGTGTTGTTGATGTTTTGCTTCTCGCTTCTTTTTCTCTTATGAAATCCCAGAGTCACATTCCTGAGCTGGAGACGCTTCTGTCTGAGAGAGTGCGAGCGTTCCTCGACTGGCTGCAGGACAACAGAGCGTTCAGCTCCACGATACACGTCGTCAAGTAAGGACGAACATCTTGACTTCACTGTAGCTCTCGGCGTCCAGCGTCACTGTACTAATCATCTTCATGAAGCGGGTTTCCCTCCGAATGTATCGCGCATATTAACCCGAATTTCAAGAAAAGCTGCAAAACAAACTTGTTTCGATAATATACAGTTGGTTCACTGGTTCAAAAAAGATTCTCCCTAGGGCTGCAACTAACGATTATTTTCATAATCGATTAATCTGTCCATTATTTCTCCATTAATCGATTACTTGTTTGGTTCATAAAATGGTGAAAAATGTTGATCGTGTTCCCCAAAACCTTAAGGTGATGTTTTGTTTTGTCCGCACACCAAAGATCTTCAGTTTTCGGTCACAGAGGAGCAAAGAAACCAGAAAATTTTCATATTTAAGAAGCTGAAATCAGAGAATTTTGACCTTCTTTCCCCATAAAAGTAGGAGTTTGCGATTCATTTAGAATCTATTAATCCACTAACTGTGGCAGCTCTAACTGTCACCGTTACTCAAATGGTGGCAAACATAAAGAAAATATGACATTTATGTTTTGTTTTCATGTAGAAATATGAATAACGTCAGTTACTTTATTTTTATTCCAAGTCTTTTATTTTTTTTCTTCTTCTCCAACTTGTTCTTCTGCTGCTTCTCTTTGTCTTATAATACCACTGAGAAAAATTTGAATATTTTAGTTTTGGACTATTGGTCAAACACAACACCACGATTCTGGAGACGACACCTGTTGAAGTGTGACTCATTTTTCTCTTTAGTGGAAACTATTAATGAAGCTCTCTACAGTCAGTCAGTCGGGGAGTGGTGACAGGAAATGAGGGCGAGGGTGAGAGTCGAAAGAAATAAACCAAAAGGTCAACAACAGTTCAACATTTTACAAACGCTAACGTCCCATTGTTCGCTTGTTTCTTGAAAAGCAGTTTGTCCGACAGCTCTGTAGCTTTTTTTTTCTCGACACGTCCAAAAATGGAGCCACGTTTCTCTCGCCCGGCTCTGAAGCAGAAACAGGGTGTGACTGGCTTCATGTTGAAGTGGAAACGGTCTCGCAGCAGAGATCCGCCTGTGGTTGACAGAAAAACAATTTCCAGTGTAAACACATAGTAACGGTGAGGTCACTGATTCTGACAGCGGCGGTGAAAGGCTTCCACAGGGAACGTATTGTGTTCCGTTTCCTCTCGCTCTCCTCTTTGTGTTAAGGCCTTTGTTGCTCGACCACATTTTTTAACAACATTGTCGTTGTGGAAGAGGAGGAGGAGGAGGAGGAGGAGGAGGAGGGCTGGTGTCAGACTGGCAGCTCGAACAGAGAACAAACACGATGAGGTTCAGGACTTAATGAGCTCAAAGGACAATACAGAAGTTTTCTTAACATAAATGACGGTTTGTAAAATGGTTAAAAAAGCTCAAATGTACCTCACCTCCTCTCTGGTTGGTCACAAGTGTTTTCCGTTTCCTCTGACGGCGACAAATATTAAAATGTGGCAGAAAAGCGAAAGGAGACAGAGAGGAACCTACGCTGATGTTGTAAAGTTTTAGTGCCGATTTTTTGGGGGGGGGAAATAATATATTCTTCATTTTGATAAGTCATAAAAAGTTGTCGCTTGATGTTCACTTTAGTCAGCAACGACAACGAACTCTAACGCGATTGGAGTTAAACGCAGAATTAAAATGAGCATGAAATCATAGGAAAGGCGTGAGATGTTACATCGTTTGTCCGCCATCTTCACAATACGCACGCGCAAGCGGTGAACCGATGAACGACCTCATCATGTTGTCGGCCTCAGACGTACCTCACGTTTATTTGTCGATAAATGTGTGAAATATTGAAGTCTTATGAAATGTCTGATAATATAACAGAACTTTAAATTTAAAAAAAAAAGTTAAAAAGAAGGAACATGATTCGTCGCTCAAAGAATTGTTTTTTTTTATGTTTTATTGACACTAACAAATCAGAAATCAAGTGCCGCTCTCTGATCAAACCCGTTCTCCTTTCTTCCTCCCGTCAGGGACGATGCTTCGGCTCAGGCCACGTTCTTCCAGCACCTGGTGGAGGATCGGTCCGAGTCGGCTTCGTCCTACTCTGAATTCCTGCAGAACGTTCAGCTTCAGAAGTAGACTCCCGACGTTCCCCAGAGAGAAACTCTGGCCAACTATAGAATCCTCGGACCGGACCGGACCGGACCGGACCCAATGCGGAAGGGACTTCGGCCTCGTAGAGTGAAAACTTAGCTTTAGTCGACGACGGACGAACCCATCGCTTCCTCAGAGCAGTTTTTAGCGAGGTGGGTCACCTCCCCTTCCTCCTTTTCTTTTCTTTTTTTTTTTTTTAACAGTCTCCGTAAACAAAGCAAACCCTCGAAGCCGATTGGTCGGCCTCAACTTGACCATGAGAAGTGGAGGGGAGGGGAACGATGACGAATCACTGGAATAAATGAATATGAAGGAACGGGGATCTGTTACATGTCCGAACGCTCCTCCGACGTCTCCTCGCTGCCTCGTCACCACCGTCGAGCCTCCGCTTAGCCGAGCCAAGAAGATGCCACTGCATTTTGTTTTAAGCTTCATTTGTTTCCTCCGTGATCGCCACACGTAGCTCGTTGCTGTCCGGTCTGTTGAAGGCTTATAATTTATTCCCTTCCTTCGCTCCCTTTTCTTTCGTTTTCCCACTATTTCTGAAAACACTGGAGAACAGAAGCGAACATTCCTTCCTGTTGTTGTTTTCTTCTTTTCTTTTTTTTTTTCTCTCGGCACGTCGCTCTGAAAATACGCATGTCACCGTTTTGTTGTTTTGCTGCTAGTCCCGAGGAAAGAAGACGAAACCTGGGAACATGATTCAACAGTGGTTGGACATTTCAAAAAGAAACAAAAGCAACTCCCTCTTCTCCGCTCCGCTTGTTGAGATCACGCTTCAGAGAAAAAAGAGCCCCAACGTCCACAAATCTTATTCTCATTTGTTTTCTTTATTGTTTTTTCCAGGCGCTAACTCGAGTTGCTCTCCACTTTGTAACTATGGAAAAAGAGTCTTTTATGTGCGATAATTTATGAACCAGCTTATTAAATAAAAAAACAAAAACAGAACCCTGCTTTTTTTTTTCTTCTCCTCCATATGATGATGCCATTGATTAAAAGATATTTGTATAATTCAAAAATTATATGTTTTGTTTAGGATAAAAAGAAAAAAAAATTCCTGCAGTTTTCATCCACAAACTGTCAGTGGTGTTAATTTCTGCCTCCATCATTGAAACAAGCGTTGATGTTGCCCACTCGGCGTTTTTCAAGACCTTGATTAACGGATGTAACTTTTCGACACATTTAACATCGACAAAACAGGCAAATCTTCAATATCACAACACATGCGCAGCATTTAGAAAAAAATGCTGCAACCCATCATATATACGCTGCACGTAGGCCGCGACGAAACGCAAGTGTTTCCAGAGGACACTTAGGAGTGATGCACACGTCTGGACACGCTTGTTGCCGTGGCGGATTTTGAGTCACGGCGTCGTTAAGGTTCTCTCTCCGTCAGTGGTCTTGGAAAACAAGATAAAAAGTAAGTGATTTTGATTTAATAAAATTGTTAAAAATCAGTGGCAGCAATAGGCGTGTCCAGACGTGTGCATCACGCTTAAGTGTCCTCTGGAAACACTTCCGTTTCGTCGCGGTCTATTTGCAGCGCTTTTTCCTATTGTGTTGTGTTGCTGTCTTTGCGTCACGTTTTTTCTAAATGCTGCTCACGTGTTGTCAAATTGATGAAGATGTTTTATCAGTTTGCTTGTTGTTTCGTCTATTTGCTTGTGTTTTTCTCTCAAGTTGCAGTGCCGTGAGCTCTCAGGGCCACCGAAGATAAACTTACAAACTGGAGAAAATTCCAGTGTCAATGTTGGAACCGCTCCAAACGGTCAAACGCTGCAGCACACATACAGCATCAACACCTCCGGTCGACACAGTTCAGCAGGCGAATGGGAATCACGTGTCACAGCGGCGGCCTGAACAGCATGACAACAACTTTTACCGGCAAAAACTGTCCAGACAGACAGACAGACTCCGCCCACAGGTAAAACCCCTCCGCTGTTGTCCGATGGATGCTGCCGATGGATGCTGCCGATAGCTGACACTCCGTTTCCCCCCCCCCCCGAGTCTGAAACAGCAGTTGAACCCCAAGACGCCGAGCGTTTAATTTGGAACTTAAGCCGAACCAGGAATTCTTATCTGCGAACAGTAGCGTGTTAAATGAACACGGTCGTTAACATATTTCCCGGACTCGGCGTGTTATTCCCAAACCCCCTCAACAGCAGGAAATGATTTCTCAGGCTTCACAGGCCTTGAGCAGAGGAGGAGGAGGAGGAGGACCAGTGCGAGAATGAAGTTTGTTTCCTCACACTGGAGTCAGGCTGCTTTTAAGAAGGAGCTGTAAAATACCGTGGAGCTTAATCGCCCGTAGTAAACACACAAAACGAGCGGAGTGAACTGTTCCCCCGCTCCGCTTGGCAAACAGATCTGGCTCCCACATGGTCTGACTGTCGCCGTTCTCATGGAGAGAAAAAGAACCCCAAGATATTCTTCTCAAGCTGTTCTCGGTGCCGGGCCAAGACGGACAACAAGGCAATCCTGCGTTCTCCGTTTCCAATATGTGGAAAGAAATATGAACGAACAATGCGGGAGGGGGAGAAATGGCCACATCCAGCTGGATGCGGCTGCTGGAGATGTGATTTTAACGACTTCAAAGTGGCAGTATTTCACATTTCTATGTGACGTCAGATGTTTGAGATTTTCTTTGCGTTCCAAATCTGTTAACCAGCACACGTTTGAGTTTCCGCCATTCTGGGGGGGGGGGGGGCGGGGGTTTCACCCAACAAACAAGTGAGTGCTGTGCTGCCTGCTATATTTAAACTCCTGATGTAACTGGTCCAGCCCATCGTACACCCACTTCCAACGGTCCAACCCCCATCGCCCTCGCTTCATCACCCCCGCCCCGCTGCCAGAACTCTGGTCCAACTTTCCGTCCTACCACAGGCCCCCTTTGACTTATTTACCATCGTGAAGTCACAGTTTCCTCACGCAGCTGGATGTTTCACCTCCCGAGCCATTTGGTCGCGTGCCGTCAGGACGAGCAGCGCTCGACCAGATGAAGCGTTAAACTCTCACGTGAGTGGAGGACGGTGTCTCTCCTCCAATCTCAGAATCACCTGATGTGGCCTGTTGGCATCATAGGCGGTATATGAAAATGGACGTAGTCTCCTGCTTCCGGAGAGTGAAGTCAACAGTGGAAGTGCCTGAAGCCAGTATTCTCTGGAATGACCAGCAGAGGGCGACTCCACCGGTTGCAAAAAACTGTCTGTTTCTATGCAAGTCTATGGGAAAATGACTCTACATCTCATGATTCGTAACGTCAGTAAGAATTGTCCTGAGGAGTTTATGGTTCCATCGCTAGTTTCTCTAGTTCCAAACTCGGTTGACTACCAGCCGCGTAGTGACTTAGCTATCGCTAGCCACAGATGAGTATGCTTTGCTCGTCAAGCCCCCCTTCACTCAGCTTCCACTGATCTCATGTCAGTTATTGCACATTATTATTCACGTATGCAGCTGCAGAGTAAGCTAGCATTGTGATTAGGGATTCATAAAACAGATTTTTCCTTTTTTTTATTATCTGTATGTGCACACATTGGATGGCGTGTACCGACAGCTCAACTTCTGACCTTTTTTAAAGCGGATAGGGAATCGGCCAGGTTTGACCCATCCACCCTAGAAACTGTCTTCGACAATGTCATTCAGTTTCTGCTGCCAGTTGAAGTCCTTTTAACTATTCAATGTTGTCAGCTTGGCCAAGTCTAGATAGAGATAGAGATTCTACCACAAGATACTTTCAGGTAAAATAATCAAGGACCCCCCCAAAAAACAACTTTTACCAGTTAGAAGGGAACAAACGTGACCCCTGGATTATTATGAGGAGCCAAGGAATGTTAATCTTGGCGTGTGCATCCAGAAATGGGAAGAAATCCATAATACCAAGTCTGTATTCTAGTGCGCAATCCAGACAGGGGAATAGACACAAGGTTTTCTTTTATTTTATTATAATCTGTATGAATGGTTGTAAATGTAAAAGTCACAGGGGAGAAAAGGGTTAATATTCCAGCCAGAAAAAAGCAGCAGCAGGGTGGAGGTACATATTCTGAATGTTCAGTTTCTATTCAAGACAGCCGTTGGAAGAAGAGGAGGAACACCACACCCCTGCACCTTCGCTTCCACTTCTTCCCTTTCCCCTCTGTGAAATCTAAACGAATTGTCGGACACACGCGCAGTTCTGGTCTCGTGCACTCGGGAGGTTATCTGCCCGCGACGCGCCGCCCGTGGGAGTTTCTTCGGGGTGGGCGCACTTGGCTTCACTCGAAAGCAGTTTCTGTGTCGCTCCTGTAAGCAAACACTGGGGTATTGTTGCACCGTGTTCTACTTCAGATATAGTCACAGTCAAAACAGAGAGAGAGAGAGAGAGAGAGAGAAAACCTCCTTTTGTAGTCGGCGGCGAGGGAACATATTTGAGTCTGAGGCCAGACGAGGAGCCTCATGTGCCTTGTGTTGTTTTTTTCATGCCTTGCGGTTCTCCGGCCGACAGTGTGAGAGATGCAGAAATGCGGTTTCCATGTTTTGTCCACATTCAGGAGATTTATTTGGTTGGAGGGTGGAATCACTCGCGCTTGAACCCCAGAAAAAAGTCGCCGTTTCCATGAGCGCACACAAAAGCCCCGCTTTCATAACACCCGGCTGCGAAAGCGGCGTTAATGTTTTCAGGCTCTCATCGCGTCCCTTTATCACCGTGTGATGAACAAACGCTGTTTGTTTGTTCAGCTTTTCCAACAGCTTGACACAACAACACGCCCGACCCCTCGGATCCCCGTCGCTCTGCCTCCTCCTGACCGGACTCTTCAGCTGTCGGGGGGAAAGAAGAAGAAGAAGAAGAAGAGGAGGATAAGGAGGAGGAGGAGGAGGAGAACCGTGCAGGCTGAGTTTATTTTGATGAGCGTTTCTCCTCAGACAGTCCTCAACTTGAACCACATGTAGAACGACTTCAGAGAGAACGAGCACACACACACACACACACACACACACACACACACACACACACACACACACACCAGCAGTCTAATAACTGGCTGGAGTGTTTTTCTTTCATCCAGATGGATGGATGAGGAACTTGAGAAGTTCATGAACTTCACGCATCATAACAACTTCCACATCTTCTGGATCAGATCTTAATGATCCTACTGGAGTTTATACCGCGGATACCGATATCGACTGTTACTAATCTAAGGGGCCAAGAACCGATATTAGAAACCGATATTTGTCTGCAGTAAAAAAGTATCAATAGGCGTCCAAATTTTGAATAATACAAACTTTGTTGAATTGCCTTAAAGTTTAATTCACAGAAGCTTTCAACATGACCTTAACACAAAGTGTTATGAAAGCTGAACAATCACGTCAGTCCCAAGCTGCTGATCATATCATTATCATACAATGGTGACGTCGTCTGATGAAATAAACATAGATACGGGATAATGACTGTATGTGAACTGTGGTATTGACCACACTGGCATTCACAACCAGTTGTCCCAGAGATGGTTGGAGGCGGATAAAGGTTGTTTTCTCAGCCCCGCACCGCCACAGAACGACCATGCCTCGTTTTATTTTTGCCAAAGCTCAGTTTTCCTTGTACAAGATGAAACACCAAGCCTTTCGTTCTGAAGGTTCATCAACTCCCGAGGCCGTCATGGAATAGCTCCGTTTCTGCCACTGTGACAGAGAAACAAAAATATTGGTGTTGAATTCAAGTGGCTTAATGTGGCTGGTACATCCGTCTGGTGTTTTCTACTTGAAACAAGGAAAACTGATCTTTTGCGCACACAAAAAATCGGCTTAGGGGCTAAAAACCCAGCCTTTATTCCCCCTTTACTCAAATATCAAACGCGTATGAATAACTTCCACTCCCTCGCTACCGTCCTTTGGTCTCGTACCTTTTCAGAGATCAGACTTAAAAGTGCCACTGAGCCAGTGACGAGTTGTGTGTCGGGGTTCAAACGATGCTGTTCATTTACATTGTTCCGACAACGCTTGAAAGGAATTTGTAAAACGGAGGCGTCAAACACTTCCCCTGAGGATTTATTGCGTTTTAAAGCTGCGTCAGGGGGACAAATTGTTGGCTCGACCGCCTTTGTTTTTGGAGCTCAGTGGATTGAGAGGAGCTCTCTCACAGCTCCTTTTAAACCTTTTATACAGCTCTTCAGTCTATTGCTCTGGACTGTTGTGTTTGGCCCCGTGGTACCCAGTCGGGTCTCGGTCCCAACCCCTCCCCACGAGTCTTTTACCTACTGAGGGCCCCCCAGTGTTTTGACGTGGAATGTATGAATCCACCCAGTTACGTAAGGCTCCTCGAAGCAACGTACTGCTTCCTCTATTGGTTGGATCCCCGAGCCGAGTCGGGAAGTCGTTTCCTGCTGTCAAGTCTTGGCTTCCCCCTTTCTGGCAGTTTGAAAACGTCTTCTGGACTTCCTTTGCGAAAGGCCCCGTCTGAGTAACGGAAAAGAAGAATGTCCAGATAGAAATCTCTCCGTGTCTCCGTTCATATTCCTTCACGGGCTCAACGTGGTGCTTATGCTACCGTGGTCGAGGGTTCCCGTCCCAGTGGGGGTAACCATGCTAAAAAATATACCCGCAGATGGTGTCATACCGGTTTGGCTATGAAAACAGATGCTTTGCAGCCAGGGAGCTACAGATTTCCTGGTTAATTGCTGAAACATAACATTAGCATAAGCAATACTCTCTGGGCTTTTCCATTTCTGAATTTTAGCGTGAAAACATGCTAAACTAGCACAGTGAGCTACATATGGCTAGCACGTCTGTATACTCTTAATAAGCTTTCAGACATATGCACTGAAGTCCAGACATTTTACAGAACTTTTTTTCGTGCCAGCCAGCCCCCTGGTAAGATGTCCAGAAAATGTCCAATTGAGCCCATGTGACTATTCAGCAGGACTGAATCCTCTAGAAATGTTCCGACTGTAGTGAACGCGTCTGACCTGGACAAATCTCCTGCTGCGTTCTTTTAAAAGGCAAACTCTGGAAAATGTCTGAAAACAACTTTAAAGTGAGCTAGGTTAGCTAAGAATAATTATTCTTGTTAGCTAACCTAGCTAACTAATACGTCTTGTTGGCTAACCTAGCTAACTAGAAAAGCCTTGTTAGCTAACCTAGCTAACTAATAAGTCTTGTTAGCTAACCTAGCTAACTAATAAGTCTTGTTAGCTAATCTGGCTAACTAATAAGTCGTGTAAGCTAACTAATAAGTCTTGTTAGCTAATCTGGCTAACTAATAAGTATTGTAAGCTAACCTAGCTAACTAATAAGTCTTGTAAGCTAACCTACCTAACTAATAAGTCTTGTAAGCTAACTAATAAGTCTTGTTAGCTAATCTGGCTAACTAATACGTCTTGTAACCCAACCTAGCTAACTAATAAGTCTTGTAAGCTAACCTAGCTAACTAATAAGTCTTGTAAGCTAACCTACCTAACTAATAAGTATTGTAAGCTAACCTAGCTAACTAATAAGTCTTGTAACCCAACCTAGCTAACTAATAAGTCTTGTAAGCTAACCTAGCCGTAGTTTGTGTCCAGGTATATTGTTTGCTAACCCACCAACATTCCTGAAATGTTCCTGCTGCTGTGAATGCGTCTGACCTGAACAAATCTCCAGCTGCGTTCATTTTAATGACAAACTCCGGAAAAATTTCTGGACATTGTCTGGAGGTCATGTCTGAAAAACAACTTTAAAGTTAGCTAGGTTCGCTAAGACTAATTAGCCTTGTAAACTAACCCAGCCATAGTTTGTCTCCAGGTATATTGTTTGCTTATCAACTATGGTCTAAATGTTATGGTCACGTGTGTGAGCTTGAGAACGTCTCATTCCTCACGTCTCTGTCACAGTGCAGTTCATTGTAAATGCTCGGCAGGACGATTCCCCGTCTCTCAGCTCAATGTGAATTTGATTCCTCGTTCCCAGACGGGGGGAAGCGGGTGAGTGGGCGGATGGCTGCGAGCTGAGACTTACGTAAGGGGCCATGTGCCGACCACGAATCTCGGGGCCAATAATGAAACTCTCTCTTCCAGGTCCTCCTGACTGGCGGGCAGCCGCTCTTTAATGAAAACAAAGGCCTCGTGAATTGTAAGGGGTTGAGCGATGAGGGACGGAGGGACGCGGCCCGGTGAGGCCACCAGAGGATCTGTTTTCCCACAGGAGTCGGGAGATTTATTAATAGTAACCTACTGTTCTGCACATGTCTGATTCTCCGTGGGTTTACCGTCTCGTGAGGAGGACGAGGCTCCTGCTGTGGACACAAGAACTCCGTGTTTGTCTTGGATTTGTTTCCCCCGACTCCTCTTCTTCACGGTGGTCAGCCGCCTGGTTAAACAAGGAGAGCAATGTGTTTTTGACATTCTGAAGTTATCCATTTCCTTTTCTTTCTTTTTTTAACTATAAGACCTTGATGCAAGTTTGAACAGTTTAAAACTAAATTAGTTTCTTCCAGACCCCTTTAACCTTGGAACCTTTAACCCCACGCAGAATTGTTTTTACCTAGTCATGAATATTGCAGCGACTGGTTTTCCATCCTACTTTCATACCGATGATTTTTAAAGTTGACTCTGTCTGGGTTCAACGCTCGACTATTAGCTGGACACTGTGAAACACTGCATCTTCATTGAATAGATCTGAAAAATGTCATCAAACCATTTTGACGTTACAATTTCAACAAATATATAATGAAGAAGTCGTATGGATTTATTATTCTGTAGCAGTTTCTAATCAGAAAACTCTATTCCTTGGTATCATTAGGTTTTGTTGCTAAATAATGTTGGCAACAATGTCCTAACCAAATATTAATGATATCTCCTGATTGGTAGAGCAAATCCATCCATCCATTATCTATACTGGCTATTCTTTGAGGGTCAAGGGGCCAATGGAGCCAATCCCAGCCAACTGAAAAAATCGGAAAAGTATAATTACCTATGAAAACCATGAAAAAAATGATAGATTTGTAATAATTTATTCGAACTTGTTCCGATATGCTTCCTCACCCGGTGATGTAAGGATAGCAGCTGTTGTGTCCCAGCCTTTGTCTCGTGGAAACACTGGCAGGTAGATCGTCTTGACTATTTCAGTCCCTCTACTCATTACAATGACATCATCCTCTGACTCCGGCGGCGAACAGCTGTGCATCTGCACACGAGTCGCTCTGGCGGCGACGGGCCGCACACGCGAGCTCCTGCGATGAGCGTTCGCGTCTGGGGACTTTGACACGTGTGCCTGTAGGTTTTTTTTGTACGTGTAAAAAAAACAAACTAAAAACAACAATTTACAACATGCCTGGACAGGACGGTGTTGTCTCACCTACAGACGGCGTGGAGATGATGATGATGATCCCATGTCTCGCTGCAGGAGACGCCGCGCGGCATCGCGGTGACTCCGACTTGGTCTCGAGCACCGTCGCCTCAGGGACCGGTTTTTATTTTCGCACACAAAAGTCTCGGTGGTCCCTGAAGGGCACACCTCGTCCCGTCCCAGATATCACAGAGAGGGATATTGAGATATTTAGTTATTCTAAGCTAATGTTGTCCACATTTGCCAGATACTGTAAAACATTGAAACAGTTGAATTGTTAAATACATGGCAAAAAAAAAACAACTACTTTTACACGTCACATACTGTTGGCATGTCCCAAATTCATGCGACACATTTAAGGGGCAATAATTCAATTCAATTCAAGAAACTTAATCTGTCCCACCAGTTCACCTGTGAGCGGGTGAGTAGGTCACATTTTGTTGTTGACCCCCTCATCTTTTGAGCATGTTAAAATAAGTTGATCCTTTTTCATTTTTCATCACTAAAAGGACTTATGGACACGTTCCGGATCTCAGGAAATATTTGTGGTAACTTGTCGGACAGAGTGAACCAGACCTGAACTCGGCCTCTCGGCAAAGTTTGAGTTTGTTTCCCGAAGTCGCTGCAGGATAGATTGATTTATTTGTGCTTGGAAGCACTGAATAAAATATGATTTAGTCATGAATATTGCAGCGACTGGTTTTCCATCCTACTTTCATACCGATGATTTTTAAAGTTGACTCTGTCTGGGTTCAACGCTCGATGTATTTCGCAGGTTTGTAGTTTTTGAACGGGGCTCAGTCGCTTCTGAGGTGGATGTTTTATTATCATGACTAATAATTTCTTCTTTTTTTTTAAAGATTTTTACCGTAAGTTTTCAACAGTTGACAATATGACCAACATGACTCATCGTGACTGACACGTCTCGACGATCACACGCCTGTTTCTGTAGCGTACTGTACAGGCCACCATGAGGGCACTGACCAGCAGGACACATAAATAACTCGTCCTATCTCCCTCGCTGCCTGGAAACGAGGAGTCACGGCCCGGGATATTTTTACTCATCCTATCTGCCGTGGATTTCGCAGCCACTCACCGCTATCGGCGCGTTTGCTCCACTTCGGGTTCTGTTATCGCAAACACGTAGACGCCGATAACTGTGTTTAGACATTTCACAGGGCTCAGCGTTTTCGGATACAACACACTTCCCTCAGCAACTGGAGGACGTTCGTTTGTTGTCAAAATAGAATCCTCCCGTGTGATTCAACAAAACACATTCTTTGCTTTTCTAGCATTATTCGCCAGGAAAAAGATAATGTGAGGTGAAGGACACAAGGTTATGTAAGAGTCTATGGGCGCTATTCCTAACAGTGGTGATTCTTTATATACATATGACTGGAATAGTTTTAAAAAAAAATCAATAAAATAAAGGACACTAAAAATTATAATGAATTTTTAGAGCAAAACTTGTTGGGTTTTGTTTTGTACAGTTAGAATGACATGGTTTTTCTCTTTGGTATATCAGCGTTAAACTGGCCTCTTCACCTTGTCCTAATAATTAAAAGGTGACTGTTACTAGATTTTTTAATTTGACAGATTAATTGGTAACTTGTAAAAAGTCGCACGTTTAAGGAAAATGTGACAACTCCGCCCCAAAAATAGAGCAATAGAAAACAACACAATATAGTAACACAACATGAAATAGCTAATACAAACTAAAAAAAAAAAGATGTAGGCAGAAGATTAAGATTCTGTTTTATATACGAACACCAGGTTTAAATATTTATTCATAGAGTATTTTAAATATCTTCATTGGAAAAAAGAATGCTGATGATTGAACATTAGTCCTTTACCTTCCCCCGTTCACCTCCACTCATATTTACTCTCTCTTATTTCATAATTGTCAATTACAGCGTGTTGTCGCGCAGGTTATGAAGCCGATCCCGCCGTTTCGCTCAGCTGGGTCTAGGATCAACCGCGGAGAACAGAGGATACACGTTGAACGACTTGTGCAAACAGTGGGGGAAAGAAGGTCATGCTTGTCATTTAACAGAACCACCTGCAGACAGTGAACTTTGGAACTCTCAGATACGACTTTACGACCGGGACGATTCCGCGGCAGCCAATCGGCTCTTCGCTGTACAGTCCACGGATGTTTGTCATAAACTGATCCGCCGGATCAACCTGCACGCTGTGTCGTCAGGCCGAGATAGTAGACGCGAGGAGACTCGAAATGACCGAACGGATGAGAAAGAAAAAGGGAAACAACCGCAGAGAGACGCAAAATGTGGGTTCTGATTTATTACGGAGATGCAAAATGGCTGCAGCGACTCGCACATTGTGATTTAAAATGATTGGCGATGCAAAAGTAGGGTTAACTGTGTGTGTGTGTGTGTGTGTGTGTGTGTGTGTGTGTGTGTGTGTGTGTGTGTGTGTGTGTGTGTGTGTGTGTGTGTGTGTGTGTGTGTGTGTGTGTGTGTGTGGCCTTTGACCTTTGACCTTTGACATGTCTGTGCCCAGGAAGCCGTTCTGTCATAATCCACCCATGCCTACAATAATACTCGTGCAACTCCTCATAGCACTAGCAGCCCTTCGTGGTTCTATGTACTGTAGTGGGTGGTAAAAGGTTCATTTGGACTCACGGGCAAAGCCAAACTAAACCAAACCAAGTGAGGCGACTTCCAGGTCAATAAATATAAAATGACTCAACAGACTTCATTTAGTTCTCAGCGGTCCTCGGCCGGAGGACCTGCTGGCCATCAGATACCACAAGCCCCCCCCCCCCCCCCCCACTGTTACTGTACATACCGCAATAAAACCTGAGGTTAATTTCCTCTCGTCGCGTCAGATTACGTTTTTCACAATAAACAACTTTCACAGATCCCGCTGAGAGCAGCCTCGCATCTCGAGGAGGAAACAAACTTCTGCTTCTGGAAGCCTCCAAACGCAAAACTGAGACTAGACGTCACGTACAGTAGACAGTAAACAACTACTGCAAAGATGACTATATATATATATATCTTTTTTATACACAGGTGAGAGTTTTGTTGTTTGGATTTGTGTAGGCGAGACATTATTTGGCAGACGAGAGGAAATCACACGGCTCAAGTCGAGCTTTCGGTGACGGAACCACATAATTACGGGTCTAATTGAAAATTCCAAAGATATCATCAGAAGGAACTATGTGTTGTGTGTGCGTGTGTGTGTTGTGTTGTGTTGTGTTGTGTGTGTGTGTGTGTGTGTCTGTGTGTGTGTTTGTATGTGTGTGTGTGTGTGTTGTGTTCTGTGTGTGTGTTGTGTTGTGTGTGTGTTGTATTATGTTGTGTGTGTGTTGTGTTATGTTGTGTTGTGTGTGTGTGTTGTGTGTGTGTTATGTTATGTTATGTTGTGTTGTGTTGTGTGTGTTGTGTGTGTTGTGTTGTGTGTGTGTTATGTTATGTTGTGTGTGTGTTGTGTTGTGTTGTGTGTGTGTTATGTTGTGTTGTGTGTGTGTTATGTTGTGTTGTGTGTTGTGTTGTGTGTGTGTTATGTTATGTTGTGTGTGTGTTGTGTGTGTGTTATGTTGTGTTGTGTGTGGTGTGTTGTGTGTGTTGTGTTGTGTGTGTGTGTGTTATGTTGTGTTGTGTGTGTGTTATTTTGTGTTGTGTTGTGTGTGTGTGTGTGTGTGTGTGTGTGTGTGTGTGTGTTGAGGGTATGGGAGCATTACCAGGTCTGTATTTACCATCCCACCAGCGTCCTCGCTCGGTCCGGATGTTTGCTCTGCTGCAAAATCACCATAACAGTCGGAGTTTATCTGATCAAAGTGACTCTTGTAAATATCTCCGCACTCGTTTCAGTACAGTTAAGATTGCGCAACGACATTCACTGTGGGGGAGGAATGCATTCTTAGGGTGTGTGTGTGTGTGTGGAGGGGATTTATGATTTAAAAGGAGTATCTTATCTTTGCGCTTGAGCAGGTGACTCGACGTGCTCAGTAATAAGACTTGTGAATACAAACAGAGATGGATTAAGATGAAAGTGAAGAAGCGAGAGTGTGGATTATTCCTTTATCCTTGGCTCTTCGGGTTTCGTAACCTGAAGAAAGAAAAAGAAAAGAATATCACTTCAATAATCCAGTAATAGGACATAAACAAGGGCTGTTGTACTTAGCAACAGCCGGCAGATTTGTTGCTATGCAACTTTTAATCTCTATCCCTCTCATAACATTTGCAATATAATTCTTTTTTTTATAGTCCTTAACTTTCTGTTCGAGGGTTCATTATAAGATTAGGCTGCGACTGCTCCCGTCTGTAGAATTATTATTGTTGTGCAATTAAGAATGACTCTAACCGTCTTAATAGGAATCATACAGTATAAACATATTAAATATTTAACCAATGGGATTTTAATGGACTGTATTTTACTGTCTTTTTGTCCTTATAACATAAATATTCTGTCAGTGCAGATTGTAGATTGTAGGGTTTCCTTGTGATTCCACAACAGGCAAATATGGTTCATAATTATTTATCGATAACAAAACAGTTATTGGTTTGATCCATAGGAGAATAATAATAAGCAGTTTTTTGTGATGGGGCCTGTTTGCTGGATGTTTTATCAGAATCAGAATCAGTTTTATTGCCAGGTAGGTAACAGGTTACATATGAGGAATAATTTTTTTTGGTGTTATAAAGGTGCATGTATCAGTCAACATATATACTTACAATATCTACAATATGATGATCCTCCTCCTCCTCCTCCTCCTGTTGCGTTTGGGGGCGGGGCCTGCCGGTGGGACTGGCCTCATGATGACGCGCCTCTGTTGACAGTAGTAAAGTCTCAGCACGCACCCTCACACACACACACACACACACGGACACACACCACCGGAGCTGTCAGTCGCACCAGCTCCACACGCTCCATCATCCGTCTGCGCGTCTTTTACGCACCGCGGTGCCTCCTGCGCTGCGCGTCGCCCGCCGCCTCGTCCCGTCCCGAGGAGGCTGAACTGTTTCAACAACCCCGGCGAAGAAGGGAACCGGGAGCAAATGGCCTCGCAGGCGATCGGGCTTCCGCCTCTGTCCGAGGAGCAGGTCAAAGTGCTGGAGGAGAACTTCAAGGGCTGCAGGTTCCCGGACGGCACGACGCTCATGCTGATCGCCGCCGAGTGCGGACTGTCGGAGGAGGACACGCTGGTGAGTGACGGCTCCTCTTCTCCCTCTCCTCTTCTCCCCCTCCTCTCCTCTTCTCCCTCTCCTCTCCTCTCCTCTCCTCCCTCTCCTCTCCTCTTCTCCCTCTCCTCTTCTCCCTCTCCTCTCCTCTTCTCCCCCTCCTCTTCTCCCTCTCCTCTTCTCCCTCTCCTCTCCTCTTCTCTCCTCTTCTCCCTCTCCTCCCTCTCCTCTCCTCTTCTCCCTCTCCTCTTCTCCCTCTCCTCTTCTCTTCTCCCTCTCCTCTTCTCTTCTCCCTCTCCTCTTCTCCCCCTCCTCTCCTCTTCTCCCTCTCCTCTTCTCCCTCTCCTCTCCTCTTCTCTCCTCTTCTCCCTCTCCTCCCTCTCCTCTCCTCTTCTCCCTCTCCTCTCCTCTTCTCCCTCTCCTCTTCTCCCCCTCCTCTCCTCTTCTCCCTCTCCTCTCCTCTTCTCTCCTCTTCTCCCTCTCCTCTTCTCCCTCTCCTCTCCTCTTCTCTCCTCTTCTCCCTCTCCTCTCCTCTCCTCTTCTCCCTCTCCTCTTCTCCCTCTCCTCTCCTCTTCTCCCTCTCCTCTTCTCCCTCTCCTCTTCTCTCCTCTTCTCCCCCTCCTCTTCTCTCCTCTTCTCCCTCTCCTCTTCTCTCCTCTTCTCCCTCTCCTCTTCTCCCCCTCCTCTTCTCCCTCTCCTCTTCTCCCTCTCCTCTTCTCTCCTCTTCTCCCTCTCCTCTTCTCCCCCTCCTCTTCTCCCTCTCCTCTTCTCTCCTCTTCTCCCTCTCCTCTTCTCCCCCTCCTCTTCTCCCTCTCCTCTTCTCCCTCTCCTCTTCTCTCCTCTTCTCCCTCTCCTCTTCTCCCCCTCCTCTTCTCCCTCTCCTCTTCTCTCCTCTTCTCCCTCTCCTCTTCTCCCTCTCCTCTTCTCTCCTCTTCTCCCCCTCCTCTTCTCTCCTCTTCTCCCCCTCCTCTTCTCTCCTCTTCTCCCTCTCCTCTTCTCTCCTCTTCTCCCTCTCCTCTTCTCTCCTCTTCTCCCTCTCCTCTTCTCTCCTCTTCTCTCCTCTCCTCTTCTCCCTCTCCTCTTCTCCCTCTCCTCTTCTCTCCTCTTCTCCCTCTCCTCTTCTCTCCTCTTCTCTCCTCTTCTCTCCTCTCCTCTTCTCCCTCTCCTCTTCTCCCTCTCCTCTTCTCTCCTCTTCTCCCTCTCCTCTTCTCCCTCTCCTCTTCTCCCCCTCCTCTTCTCCCTCTCCTCTTCTCCCTCTCCTCTCCTCTTCTCCCCCTCCTCTTCTCCCCCTCCTCTTCTCTCCTCTTCTCCCTCTCCTCTGTGTGGAATGAAAAGTCTTCCTGATTTCTCCAACTCAACAGATGCAGCTCGTCATGAAATATTGGAATAATGTGACTGGAGTCTCTCGTACTGTAGATCACTGTAATATACCTTGTGTTCTCAATTAAGATGATTTAGTGTTTTGGGTTTTTTTTTCCCCTGAGGTATTTCTTTAATAGAGTAGAGACTTATGATATCATAAGACATATATTTTGTAGGCTATAATATCAGTGAGCGGTGATTCTGTGCACTTTTGTAAAGCGAGATATGTAGAATAACGCAGAAATGTTTCCAGTAGAAAGTGTGAAGGTTGTTTTTTTAAGGGTTTAGCTACCGCATCATTACATCAGCTAAACCAAATATGCTAATTATGAATGATGAAGGTAGAGGATCCATTAGAAACCTTCCTATTAGTGGATCGAATGGTCGAATTTTTTGCTTTTTCATTTTTTTGGCTGATGATGACAGTAACTACAGTATTGCATTTTGTTTTTTACAGTATGCAATACATTTACATTTCTGATCTTTAATTTGTTAATGTAACTAGTAAAGAAGAAAACAAAAGTACCTGAAACTGTACCTGAGTAAGATTTACTTTACTTCTGTGCACATTTCAGAGGTTTTACAGATCTGACAGTCAAAAAAAAACATGAGGCATGGACTCAGGGAAAACTTGACTTTATGAAATCCGAGCTTCATGTCAAGCGATGAGGGTGTGTCAGTGTCACACGTGACCTCTGAGTAGAGGTCAAGAGCAGAGGAGGGGATTTGTCTGAAAGTCAAAGTAAGTGACTGTGGATCTGTGATTTGCGGAGCAGGTCGGTGGCCTGCGACGCGGCCGGTCAATGTTTCCGTCAAAACGTTTGTGTCACGACAGTTCCCCATTTGTGTGCAAACAAGCCCCGACCGCAGAGGCGGCGCCCCATCGGTCGTCAGCGGAGCGGCTCGGCTCCAGCTCGTGTGTGCGTGTGCGTGTGTTTTTCTCCCCACACAATGAAGTCACGTCAGAGCGGAGAGTCCTGCAGCTCCGGGAGCGAACCCGCTGTTCATCCTCACAAACACTGGTGCGTCTGTTCAGGGCCCGACGGGGAGTTTAGACAGAGTTCGTGTGTTTCGGGTTGTGGGGGGAACTTCTTGAACTTGAATTCCATTTACAAGGAGAACAAACACAAACAAAACCCAGACCTGCGTGCTCATTTGTTTGGCTCCTCGTCGGCGTCGCATACTTTTTAACGTACAGCTGAAAGGATGGGTTGAGTGAGTAGTGGAAAGAAAATGAATTGGCAGCAATTAATCATCATTTTCAAGGACAAATGTCTTGTGTAATAAGCTGAAAGTCCTGCAATCTATGTAATCTTTATTTCTATAAGGACAAGTATAGCATGGGCTAGTGCCGGCGCGTTCAGAACAAGAACTAGTTCACGGTATCCAACCCTAAATCCATGAAACTAACCAATACACACAAAAAGCAAAAAACACAACACCCCATTTGCTTATGGTTAGATATTTTTTTTTTTACAGTTTATGGCAAAGGAAGTCGATTAAATGAGAAACAATGAACAACAGACTAGCGAATGATGGAGTTGCAGCACTACTTTATGTTTCTGTGAGATATGGAAACCGATTTTAAATTCGTGCTCGAGAAGTCAAACTCTGAAGGAGGTTGAGTGTAAGAGTTCATCGTTGACTCAAGGGCCGCTGCCGGAGCTTTCCACCGCATCTACGTCAGCCGAGAAAGGGATGTAGCGTAAAGTGGTATTGTGAGATACAGTAGCGCAGAGCTGACGGTCGCTGGCGGTTTTCATTTGGACGGACTTTGTGAGCAACAGAGCAATATTTTTTATCTTCATATTTGTCCCTGTTATTTGTTATTTCGACAACTTTTAAACTTCTAACCCTCTGACATTAAGAAATATTAGAAAAATAGGATCGAAAAACATGAGAAAATCAAATCATAAGAACAAAGTCACAATCAGTCAAGGCAACAGTTGTGTGGTATAGTTCAGTACGTATGTAAACCGCAAAAAAAACAACGTATGGATCATATCCAAACAATGTAACGGCCTTTTTTGAATTTTCTCTCCGTCGATGAGTTAATAAAGGACCAGGCAGCAACGGTGAAGTTGGAAAACCTTTATGAAGGGGAGTAAGATTTGAGGATGCGGTTACAGTCGGTGACTAAAAAAAACAAACTGACATTTAATTATATAAAACATCACATTAGTAGGTATTCGATGTCTCCCACATGTGAGCACTCCCTCCGTGCCTCTATCTGAGGAATGTGCTTGGCCCCGCGCCGTCACGTCCGTGCAGCTTTTCACATCAGGAGCCAGATGTGAAGCTTCGCCGCAGCGATAACGCACATTCCCTCCGACGGATACAAGTCGCCGCAACAGAAGGAGTGAAGGGCGGATGTCTTTGCTCTTGGAATGAACATTTTCCGTTGTTTGCCCACTGGAAGGTGGAGCTCCGCATGTAAATCCTGTGATTTGACTCGACGTCCCGTCGGGCTCATTTCACAGGCAAATTCTTCCTTCAGCCTTCCCTCTCGTCGGACTGACTCCGGTGCGACGCGGCGTCACGGTGCTCTCTCCCAGCGCAAACACTGCAGCGCCCTGTCGGCGATTAATTCC
This sequence comes from Scophthalmus maximus, assembly GCF_022379125.1. Taxonomy (NCBI): domain Eukaryota; kingdom Metazoa; phylum Chordata; class Actinopteri; order Pleuronectiformes; family Scophthalmidae; genus Scophthalmus; species Scophthalmus maximus. Next base: position 22,904,286 of record NC_061523.1, on the reverse strand, counting down.
ACCTCCTCCGACTCCACCGACCGGTTCGTCCGGATCTGTCGGGGCCGCAGAGTTACGCGGGCACAGCAAGAATCTGCAGACACGTTTCATTCTGACGCGTTCCCTGAACGGGTGCGTCGAGTAGTTAGAAGAGAAAAGGTCACGTGAAGGACTTTGTACTGTAAGAGCAGCGAAATCATCTTTTGCTCCTTGTTAATGGCAAACATGATAGTTTCAACGTCTTCAACCGTGAGGATTGTCTAATTTTTCACACTTTCCAACGCGACAACATTAGGTGACAACATCTTGAGCCGTAGGAAAAGCTGCAGGTGACATTCGACATTTTCCTCTTGCTTCATAGATGAGGTGATCGATCGACTGTCCAAGGAAATAGTTGTGGTTGGGACGTCACACGGGTCAAATATCGATTAGGAAAGAAGTGTGCAATGGTGACCAGGGGGGTTGTATGGGTAACTGAAGGTCGTAGGTCGAAGAGGCTCTCAGATGAGTTGTCGCAAATATCTTTCAAAATCGAATCTCAATTAATGCGACAGCTGGAGCCGATTCATTTTCCAACTCTTCTTGTCAGCGGGTCTCGAAATAGCTTCTGTATAAAAAAACGTCCAAAGTTGCTCACTCTGGTTAACTAAAGTTAGCCGACACTAACTAGACGATGGGCCTGCATCTGATCCGTATCTTCATCCTGGTGCTCGTCTGCACATCTATATGGACAGGACGTGTCCCTCAGTGGGAAAAACATTTTGCTACTCTGAAGGATTTTCCCGCTCGATGGAGTGAACTGCTAGTAACTATGCGATCGCTGCCAGGCCCCATCTTCGCCCCGCCATTACTTATGACGACATCAGATTCTATCCAGCTCAGCCGCACCGAGGAGGATTATGTTCGGCTCCTTCGGGCCGGCTTATTGAACGCTTGTTTGAAGTCAAACCGCTCCCTAATTCCTCGCTCCTCCGGTCGTCCGTGACCGGTGCGAATTCATTGGACGCAAAAGGTGGTGGAGGAAAAGAAAAAGGAAAAAGAAATTTGCCAGAGCCAAGCCGACAGGGAAGCCCAGTCCAGGCAGGGTGAGGTCAAGGTCTGGCCCCTCACCAAAAGAACCTCACTTCTTTCCCGGCTTCCTCAGCTTTTCTTTTTCTTCTTCCTGCTGCGCACCTCCTCTTGGAGTGTTTTAGGATTTTGCTCACAAAGCCCCCTCATTTGAGAAGGAACACGCCCCCGCGCAGCGGACCACTCCCCTAACCCCTAACGGCATTTACGACGGGCCCCATGTTTGAGCTCCTTTCACAGGTTTTTTTTATTCTTTTTTTATTATTTGCTTTCAGCGCAGCGCGGCTCTTTAAAGGTAAAGGGTCGAGTGTGAAAGAGCTTGTTATGTAATCCAGTTGAAGTCATCGGGGGGGCGGGAAATGACACAGGCGCCATTGTGAGGGGAGCGGGATTATAAATCTTGACGTTATTGTTCAGAAATAGCGTGAGTGCAATGCTGTCGCAGGACTTCAGAGAGCTTTTGTACAAAACAAAGTACTAAACATTAGACGGTGGCCTTTTTAAACTAAGTTGAGAAATATGTATTGATGAGCTGCAGTTGGTCTTTTCTTTAGAATTGATGTCCGGATCAAATCCAGATTGAGTTACAGCCAAGTGTTCCCGTACTATTTCTTCAGTTGATATCGTCTCTGAGTTTTCTAAGCGCAAACCCAGACGACTGCAAATTGGAATCTCATGTGTCCCGAGTAAAAAGAATGTGGACACCGTCCTGCCTGCCAGGCTCATGTGTCTCGCTCATCCAGTCCGTCTTGTGTCTGCAGGCTGCACAGATGAACCCCCTCCCCCCCCCCCCCCCCCCCCCCCTCTCGGCGTTCACCCAGATGATGTCGGCGTTGTTGTGGATCCCTTGACGACAAGAGAAGCCGCACAATAGCGAGGCGGCGGGTCACGGCTGCGTGTCACACAGCACTCAGTGCGGTCATCGTCTGGCCGGGAGTTTTGCGAGTCATTAGGCCGCGTGGTCGTGGTGCTGACAGGCATCTGGACCCGGAGGAACGGGCTCCGGTCGGAGCCAGCAGCGTTCTGCTTGACAAAAGTTATATGGAAACATTTGTTTTTCTGCGGCTGTGCCTGATACAACCTCGCTGTGTGTCTGCGTGAGCCAGCGACCACATTTTTTATTTATTTTTTTCGCCAAGAAATGTGACCATAATGTGATTATGAAGATAATGAGTCATAAAGGAAATTAGATGGAGAACGTACGCTGCTCAGTTTGCAGCCATTGCACATTGCAGTCAAAAGTTGCACAAAAATAATTATTCACGTTCAACACAAACCAGCCTGTAACCCTTTATTTATTTTATCCTGGACAAAAGTTAGTATGTTGAAACATAACTGTCCCCCACCCTTTCAATCTTTTTATAATATTCTCTAATGTATGCTTAGACTACTAAGGACTATCAGCTTTTAACATGATGTTTACTTGCTAAGGTTAGCATGCTACAAAGCAAACATTACACGCTAAATGTTAGCATTCAATAGCTATAATCATTGGTGTTAACATGCTAACTTCAGCCATGTTAACATCACGTTAGTTTACTAACATTACATGCTAAATGTCAGCATCTAAATTCAATCGCTTTTAACATGGAAGTTTACTTGCTAATGTTAGCGTGTTACAATGCTAACAGAAATGTTAGCACTCCATAGCTACAATCATGAATGTTATCATGCTAACTTTAGCTATGTTTTTGAAATTGCTTTAACATGGATGTTTATTTCCTAACCTTAGCATGCTACGAAGCTAAATGTCACACGCTCAATGTCAGCATTCAATAGCTACAATCATGAATGTTAACTTGCTAACTTTAGCCATGTTATCATGTTAGTTTACTTACGTTAGCCTACATGCTAAATGTCAACATCTAAATTCAATAGCTTTTAACATGGATGTTAACTTGCTAATGTTACCATGTTACAATGGTAGAAGGAATGTTAGCACTCACTAGCTACAATCATGGATGTTAACATGCTAACTTTAGCCATGTTGATATCACGTTAGTTTGCTAACATTACATGCTTAATGTCAACATCTAAATTCAATGAGTTTTAACATGGATGTTTACTTGCTAACGTTAGCATGCTATGAAGCCAATTGCCAGATGCTAAATGTTAGCATTAAAATTCAATGGCTTTTAACATTGATTTTTACTTGCTAATGTTAGCATGTTACAAAGCCAAACATTACTACAAGCTAAATGTTAGCATTCAATAGCTTGCAATCATGTGTGTTACTAACTTTAGCCATTTTAATGTCACGTTAGTTTGCTAACGTCAGGACGTTAACATTGACAGTTAATAGGCTCCAGATTCCCTGCTGTTTTCAACAGGAAGAGGATTTTTGGAACAAGGAAACAGGAAGTTTAAAGAATAACATTGTGTTCCATGTCACTCCCCCTAAAATAACAAATTGTCATTCCTTCATTTCTGTTGACGGACCCGGACTCTATTCCAAGCTCATATGTACCAACTATAGCATTTTATTGCACTGGCATGACAGTTGTATAGAACATCTTACTCATTTATGAATATTATGACAGACTAAACCGACGTGTTTGGTGCGGTGACAACCCCTTAATAGACACCATGTCAAAATATTTTATTTGTGCTCAAGTTTATCCCCATGTCGTGTCTTGCTTGAGCGCTCCCAGTAACCACAGCACACAACATGTAAACAGGACTATTGGGTATTAGACTCAGGAAGAGACCTGAGGCCAAGTGTTGAGTCATTGTGTACACGTAAATGTAGCCGTGTGGCCCGAGGGTGATGAAAAGCGTAACAATGGAGTTTGGAGAACTCAATAGTTTTGGTACAAATCCTTTTCGACAAAACCAGAACTCCACCTGTGAACTTCTCAGGAATATTAGTGTCATGGCTGCGTGAGCTCATCGCGCTCGCGTTTCGGGCTGCGCGGCGGTTTGTGTGCTACACCTCCTGCGTGTGCCAGAGCAGAAAAACCCAACTGTCACCTGATGATCCCCATCCCCGTGGGTTTGCTCATCACTTTCTTTGTCTCATTTGTTTCCTTCCAGAAATGGTTCAAGCTACGCAACGCAAAGTGGCGGCAGGCGGAGGGTTTCCCAGCTGAACTGGGCTCGGTGTTGGACTGAGACGTTTCCCCGGACGCCCCCCGGCTCCACGCCGACCCCGTTTCGTCTCGGACATGAAGACCTCCCCCCCGACCTCCTCCTCCTCCTCCTCCTCCTCCTCGTACGCCTCCGTCTGCGTGTGCTCGCTCTCTCTCTCTCTTTTGTATCTATGAAGCTATTTCGAACTTACAGAATGTGAAGGTGTTTGTGTTTTTTTGTTGTGTAACCGCCATGTTTACAAGAAATAAACATATTGTTATTATAAGTTAAACTGAGTAGAGCTTTGTTGCGTCGACGCCACTGTACCATGCAGCTGGGGGATCAAACGCACGGAGGAAGCCCGAGTCACACAATGGTGGGATGGAGTCCTCCTGAGCTCATTTAGGTCGATGTGAGCTCGTGAGAAGATTAAAAGGATCATTTTCAGTGGCCGGTGTTGTAAAAAACGTCTGCTGCTCAATCGGACAACCAGCGGTGTGATCGAATCCCCAGCTCCCTCTCGTTCGTGTGCCGAGACACTGACGGAGACGAGGTTTCCTGCGTGAGAGGAGCTCGGGAGGGACAACACTGCGGTCGTGGGAAAAACTCTCCTCCGACAACCAGCTCGACAGAAACCAACACCGACCCAACAGGTAGTTCAGCTGCTCATTAAACACACACACCCGCTGCACACGCACACACACACACACACACACACACACACACACACACACACGAAGTATGAACATTTCCGTACAGTCACGTCTACTGGCCTTTTCTTAGTTCACTCTCTGACTAATTCATTTTACACAATCAAAACTCCCTTGAAAGGATTGAACTTGTCTTGTTCTATTTCTGCACACAACACACACACACACACACACACACACATTGTGGTGTGTGTCTGTTTCTTGGGGGGGTGAGTGTTAATAGAAATAAAAAAAACTGACACCCACTAAAGAAAAACAAGCGCACACACACACACACACACACAGTTGCTCAAACCGTCGCTGAAAACGTACAAAATCATCCAAAACAATATTTCCCAGGCCCCGCCCCCTTTTACAGTTCGCTCGTACTCACTCACAGTTTGGATTTGCTCGCCACTGTAACTGGACTCACTGCTGTGACGACGTGATGCTGTCTGTCAGCAGCAGCAGTCGACAGAGTTATGGATTAACAGCAGTTACTGAGCAACTTTCTCAACCTTTGCCACCTGCTTTTGAATATTACTTTATGTCGCAGTGTTTCAGGACAGGATTTCCCTTTGAACTATTTCAGCCATGGAGGCAAAAGACAAAGCAGTGCTGTATTTCCTATTGGTGCACGGCCTTGTGTGCACCTCCGACAAATGTTTTGTTGTTGTTTGTTGTTGTTTGTTGTTCCTTTCAACGCACTGAAAGGAATATTTCGGGGAATATTAATAAGACATATTTTGTTAGAGGTGTATATTTTTATTAGTATTAAGTATCCGAGGTGACAGGTTTTTTTTCTGATTACTAATATTACAGGCAATTTAAAGGGGTCAGGTGAAAGGGTCAGAGGTCACAGAGGCCGGATGGTGAAACACCTGCTCGTGTGCCTCAGCTCTCCGCCCGTCACTGTCTGATGCGTCGCCATAAGAGCCGACCAGCGCTTGTGTGTGCGTGAGTGAGTGTGTGTGTGTGTGTGTGTGCGCAGAATTTGAATTGAGTCTGGTTTTGTCTGTTGCTAAGAAAACTCCACAGAGCTGCGAGGAATCTGTCGTTCGGTGGCAGCCAGACTCGGCCCGCGTCGCTTCTCTCTGACTTCTGGCTCCTTTTTCATCATGTGACACTGATCGGACCGTTCGGTCACCGTCCTGTTTTTAACCACCGGGCCGAAAAAACTTTATCTGACCTCACTTACTAGTCTTCCACTGTGGTTTGTTGACTTTTAGTTTCACTACAAGGGATTCTTGCAATTCTCCGACTGAGTGTTCTCGGCACACCCGTCTGTCCCAAATCAAAATCTGCTGCAGAAATTCACAGAGAAGTCAATATTTACCGACCTCGTTATGGAGACGGATTCATACACACATGGTGGTGATATAAAAAAAATCTAAATCCAGCTCAACTGTAAAAATGAAAAACCTAAATCACTAAATCACGTCGAGGCAAAAGCTGCAGACGTTAGACAGAGAGAGACGCTGGAGACGTGTTTCACCTTCTCTGGACTGACGCTGCCAAAGAAATCAGAGATTAAAAAAAAAAACCCTCAATCTTCCATAAATCATCACGTCGCAATCCAGAAAAGTGTCGTTCAAGGTTTCCATGCACATGGTGATGATGATGGTGTTCAACAGAGGAGCCGAGACGCTGACGCACACGTTTGGATCGTTCTCCGACCAGATCCCTCAAACTGGCTGAGGAATTCAAACATATTTTCAAATCCTAGTCATTTTTTTTATTATTTTCAAACTTTTTTTTTATTTTTTATTACTTCCTTTCTTTTCGTTTTTTTTAACTTCCTGTCTGGTGTCTTCGCTCATCGTGGCAGTTTGCAGTTAGGCGTCGCCTGGTTTCTGTGGTTTTAACGCATTTCGAAAGCATCGATGCAAAAGATGCAAGAAACTCAAACTATAATAATAATAAAACTTGAAAGCTTTATTGTTTATCATTAGAATTTGAAAAGCACTGACTATGGTGGTCTTCGGACAGGTTGTGTGCAGGAGTGAATAAGATTTATATGCTTTTTAGGGTGAGGCTCATTTTAAAAAATGGACAGATGAAGATTTTATTTTTTCCATTTTGCATTTAGAAAATAAAATAATATTTTCGAGAAAAAAATAAGAATAAAGTTTAATTTTATGAGAGATTTTTTTATCGTACCGTACTATACCGTACTGTACACCACATGGAAATAAACACCTGAAATTAAATTGTCTTGGAAAAACACGACAGACATTAATCTTCTTTCTCTTCAAAGTTGCTCCACCAACAGCTCCAGTCCCCATTTCTACAGGTTCATAGATTATTTATGATAAAAGTACGTGTGAAACACATCTGACTCGGCCGTTACCGGAGCTTTCCACCAAACGACTGTTCCACAAAAGGCCTGAAAAAGAAGCTCATTGGAAGTGAGAGTACTTCACATTTGACTGCATAATGCTTATGAACTATAATATCTATGAATGTACAGGTGGCTCAGTGGTTAAGACGCGATCTAATGGAGAGACATCTCAGTTTCTGCATATCATCATGTACATACAGTACCTCGACTGTTCAAATGATCATTGCCAGAAAATGTAAAGTTTCAATGTAAGTAATCCAAGTCTGCAAGCGTCATGTCACCAGATGTGCTTCTTCTAATCGGGTTTCATGTTTTTATGTTTATCTGCCACGTGCCTCTTATCTGCCATGAGTTTTGTCTGATTCATTGAACTTATTTTTTCCCCATTACTCTCTAAAGCAACAAGTCGTGAGGTTTTAGTTTTCAACTGCAGGTCGTTACTGTCAAACAGCCGTCGGTGTCGTGTCAGTCACTCAGCGTATTGAGGTCAGAATACAAACCTCCGTCTGCCCAACAACAACAACAACAACAACATATCCTGCGGCTGCCGTGTTGTGGGGGGGTGGGTGTTATAAAAAGACTTGGCCCCAGGGGTCCTGAACTCTGGGACAATGAGCTCCATTGTCTCTCCGCTCCTCGACTCTCCCACAGTCTCACCCTGGAATAACAGATGAGGGCCCAAACGCTTGGGCTTCCTCCTCGCGCAGGAGCGGGGACGTTATAGCGTTTGGACACGCGCCTCTTCTCTGGTCGTCTCATATTTTACACCTTACAATGCGTATATTCAATTCTGGACTTTTTTGGTTGTGAGCGTGGACGCCGGGAGCCAACGCGTGGTGATCTGGAGGTAAACTGGAGCGTTGGATGTGGAAATAATCTCTAAAACAGAAACCGCAAGGAGGTCGACGTGGAGCTGCTCTACATACTGTACATATTTCTCAACTGTAAAGCAGTTGTTTGATTCAAAAACATGCTTATCTTACGTCCCAAGGGCCGACGCGTGTGGTCTGACCCCAAATGTATTTGATTTACGGTAATATGAAGCACAGCCATTCAGAAAACCCTCACATTTTGGGCTTTTTTTGGGTATAAAAACGTTTAAAAAATGATCCGAATAATACATTTTCTGACTACCAATTGGTTACTTGACTTATTTAAGATCACATCTGTTTTTTTTAACATATAATAAATACATTCTTAAATGAGGTTATTAGATAACGCACACATCGGTTTGTGTTTTGGCTCAGTTTGATTTGACTCTGCAGGGCGGGTTCAGTGTCTGATGGGGGTCTTTTTTACCCGGCGTCCTGGGAACCGCCGCCCCTGGTTCTGGGTGTTGACAGGCGGACAATGCACTCGTACTGGGACGTCTTGGAGGAAGGACGCGGGGTCTTCCCGAAGACGCAGCCCACCTCCCCGTCCTTCCTGCGGGAACAGGGAAGCTAATTACCACCACGTCCACTATCGTACGTTGGGACAAAACAACAGTCTCCAGCCGGGGGGGCAGAACAATGGATGAGTGTCAGTGCTCAGCTGATGACGGAGGTACGACTGGAAAATCATCTGCAACCTTAAAAAACATTAAACTCGTAATCAAGACAGTTAAATGCATCTTTTGTTCTTGAGGGAAAAAAACCAACAAACCAAATGTCGTCTCTGCAAAATCATTTCTGACTGATTACGACTGTCAAAGATTGTTTTTCTTACTGTCAAACGAATCACATTAGAAGTCCAAAGCCGACAACGGATGATACTTCTAACTTCTGGTCTTTTCATTGGATTTATGAAAATTTAAAAACAGTAATTGAAAAAATAGAGGAAATTCTTAATCTTTTGTGGCCAATCAACAAGAATTCAATGGAAATTGTTTTGATTTTAGTTCAGAGCTGAGTGATGAAACAATTTCATCACTAAGACATATGTGACATGTAGATTTTAGTTATTTAATACCTTTGTGTGTCACGAATTTTGCCTTATCTGACTGTCGTTGTATAAAAACAAACCACTTACTTTTATATAAATTATGATTATGTTGCATAGAAGTCACTCATTTACTTCCCAAATCCAAAAGTGACCTCATCAATAAGCTCTCGTTTCCAAACAACAGCCCAAACCCCAAAGATACTCAATTTAAATTGATATATATATATATATATATATATATATATATATATATATATATATATATATATATATATATATATATGTTGCTGCTACATAATTTGATTTAGAAACAAACAGACTGGACGTCAGACTGATGTGATTGGACGTGGAGGAGCAGGGTACAGTAATTATCAGACATAACAGTCATCACATCGACTGTGTGCATGTTGTTCATCAGCCTGAGCCTGGTGTGTTTTTTCCTCCACACAGTGAGACCTCTCCTGATGGAACCAGACCAGCATGTGATCGCCGTCATCATCAATTACAGTGAATCATCATCATCATAATTATTATTATTATTATTATTATTATTATTTCTGCTGGGAGCTGCACTTCCTGCCTGTGGGCTTCCGATCGGATTACACTCGGGCTTTTAATCTGACAGCTGAGTCAGAAAAACACTTAGGGGGCCACATTTCAAAACAAAAGCCCCGGAGGGCAGGAACTACACCACCACCACGTCTTCTCCTCCTGTCGGGATGCGACTGGCATCGGGCCTGAACGTCACTTTACAACTTTCCCCTGGATGGAGTCTGAGCCAAAAGAGCATCAGAGCCACTTCCGAGTCATTACCCTCTTTTGGCTTTGCAAACATATTGCACAAATATGTCAATGCTGCACAACAACAACAACAACAAAAAGAAAAAGAAAAGAAAAAGCTTGCAAACACAGACCATGCCATCAATATTGTTGGGGGTGCGCTCACCTCGCGGGGCCGTCCCCTGCTGAGAAGTCTCTTCTGTGCTTGGACAGGTATTGGATTCTTGGAAAGGTCCCGAGCGCAGAGGCGGGCCCGCTGATCAATAGAGAAAAAAAGACGAAAGCTTCTCCACTAATGCAGCTGCAATTATAAAAAATCTGGGATGCAGAAGCAAAATAAGCATTTTTCCAAATTGCGAAAAATGATCAAGGTGTGTTTTTTTTCTTCAATTTTGGGCAAAAATGATTTTGTGTCATGACCTTCGATGACCGTAAGAAACGTGTTTCATTTCAAACAAGAACCCAATTGTCTTTGATTCTCAAATGTTCTGCTGGTGCATGGATTATAATAAAGTAAAGTAACGTAATGTTTCATTGTGTGGCCTGTCACTGCGCAGCCGAGTGACCGTAACGTTTTCTTCAGAATGTACAAAAAGTCTGTTCTGCAAAATAATTAGAAATATCAAGAAAAGCAGTTGCAACAAATGACCAGCAGGTGTCGCATTTGTCAACTTCTTTCACACAGACTATTTATTCCTAAAAACATTTGAACTCGAACCTGAACTCGGAGGACGACCCCCGAAGACCAGAGGGCCGATAACAAAATTTAACGAAAAAATAACATTAAATAAAAAAACACCAAAGGTATATACATACTATATACAGAGCAGGCGCAATAGTTGCACATGGGATATTAAAAAATATGAAATATAAATATTGCACAGTTAGTTATTGCACTTGAGTATCGAGTGCAAACAGACATTGTATTCACATTGTGCCCTAAAAATACAATAACAACGGAAAAAAAACAAGAAAAACAAAACAACCCCCAAATAGTTAGAACGTATTCAATCCAATGTGACCTCCGTTCACTTTTCCACTCCAGACATCCGTCTGCGACTATGTCGTCTCGGAGAAATTGCACTCAAAGAAAAGCAAAAAAAAAACAGACGACAACAAAACGCCGGCGGATTCGATTTCACGCCAGATCAACGAACCCCAGCGCACGAACCTCTGCTGCAGCCGTGGGATTGAGCGGCTGCAGCAGAGGTTCGTCTCGCAACCAAGTGAACATGAGGCACATGAAGGAAGAGTTGTTTCTCAAATTGTTTCTGAGGTTTTGTGCTGCGCCAGCTCCGAGATCCTGCGGAAAACAAAAATCAACCCCACAGCACAAATCAGCATTAAATTCAAAAGTGTATTTCAGGCACGCTGGGCCTCGGGGGGGGGAAACATGCCATCGCTCTGTGGGTTTCCGTGTTTCTGTTGAGGGTTTTTCGACTTTCTGGCAGAGCCGCCTGCAACATCCGAAAAACTGATGCCGCTCTTGGGGTTTTAACTCTCGGGCCACTAATCAAACTCGGAGACACAACTTTATCCGAGCCAAGAGTTTTCATCGCAGCGGCTTTTCATTTTGAAAAGGGGAAGGAACGCCAATTCTCCCAAAAGGGTTTTTGATGATGGTGGTGGTGGAGACGGACGCTGGTCCAAAATCAACTGGGTCGAGATCTGGTGGCCGCAAAGGCAATGAGATATGATCCACATCGTTTTTCGTACTCTCTACCGTCCTTCTGGAAGACACCACTCCCATCAGGATTTATAGGGTCATATCAACAAAAAATTGTTTTAAATCAAGGACAAATCGTAGGATGAAGGTGATTCCTCAAAGTGGCCAGAGTCACCGGGTCCCCTCACGGTCAAGGGTCAAGTATTCGGGCCCGTCCCGTTCTCTCTGCGAACGCCACACACGCTCTCGTCCACGTATTGAAAATAGGAAGGATGATTCATATCACTCTCTTCCGCGTCTCTATGGATGTCGCAGCACGGATCTCTCAAATGTGCCGTCATCTTTGTAACGAGGGGTTTTCATGCAGTGCGGCCTTACCGTAATATCCCTCCCTGATCGCGTCTTACATTCAAATTCTCCGTCGCCTGAGGAAGAGTTGCTCTTGAATCTCGCTCTAGTGTTCCAGCAGCGCGCTCAACAAATGTGCAGTGTCGGCCAAAATTTCTGATCATATTTAACGACGTCCCATCGATTTAAAAGCCCCCTTAAGTCACTGCTCCTATGGAAACACCAGCCAGTGAAGCTTTTTACCATGATTTTAATTTCAAAGTCAATTTCCTCTTCTGGCTTGATGACGACGAGATAAAATGTTTTTTTCCGTAGCTGATTTTGTTTGCCAAGCTCATGGGGGGAAAAGCGCAGAATATTTTGTTCGGGACGAAGTTGTAAAACAGCAATTATCTATGTAATGGAAGAACTGTAATTCTGGTGTCTTAAAACTGTAAACCCTTGAGGGTCGGGCACTCGAAAACAGAAAATATATGAAAATGATACATGAAAAAATATCCAAACGAGGTAACGAGTCTATTCGAGGTACAACGCGGTCGCCATTATCATCTTAACAAGGTAAGAGAAGGTAAGAGTGGCTGCATCTGAAAAAGAAAGACATTTCTTCTAACAAAGAGATGTTACTTCACCTGTTGGATGGACCGAATCTGGACTTGATCCCTGCAAACACCAACAACAGACATGAGACTGAAAATATCAAACAACAAATATCCATAAACTCTGAACTGTTGTGTTTGCCTTGCTTTTCCGACCTCATCTCCACTTTCAGGCTGGAAAGCGTCGACTCGCCGCCTGTCGATGGCGTCACACTTTCACGTTATGACGTGATACTGATCCATACCAACATCATTTTCATTCAAGCGACATGAATTACGGGCTGGAGGAATGACGTGTCACAATGAGCAGCTGGCAGTTATCTCACGAAATAACGTGAAACTGTATTGTTTATTGTCCACTGTTAATGTTCGTCAAATAAGAGTTCATGGAGAGTAATAAGCAGTGAGGTACAGTCCGTCACTTTTTTTTGGAGTAATTACCAAAGCAAGGGTCTTTTGGCTAAACTATCAGCACGCTTAGCTACTAGCATGCTACGCTACTAGCACGCTAAGCTACTAGCATGCTACGCTACTAGGACGCTAAGCTACTAGCATGCTAGGCTAGTAGCAGGCTACGCTACTAGCACGCTAAGCTACTAGCACGCTCGGACTTTGGGTTTTCACCTCCAGCCGGCGCCTCTGTGGAGTTCAACAGCCCGACGACGACGATGATGATGATGGAGAGGGAACCAGACAGCGCACTGTGACCAGGCAAAAACTCAGCTGCTCCTCTGGCTGCGAGACTTTCTTCATCCACGGTCAGGGACTGGTGAGGGGAGCCGCCCGCCCGGGATGGGGGGAGACAAGACACGTCGTCAACCATAGATCTATATTATTATCATATATAACAAGTGTGTCAGCCAACCTGGTGTAAAGTGCAAAGAACCGTTTTCATCTTAACAAGAACACAGGATGAAGTGACGACCAGATTCATTTTAACAAGAACACAGGATGAAGTGACGACCAGCTGTAATCCACAGTGACTCATCTCGCCCTCACCAACTTTTTTAAAGAAACTTTATTTGTGAAAATACCCAAAATACAAGATACACAGTCGAACAAGACAGACAATCAGAAATTAACAAAGAAACAGCAAGATCAAACTATATAAAATACCATTTCGAACTATAATAAACCATCTGGGGGCTCGAGGCCTGAGCTCAGCTCCGCCTCCCCCTTCTTCACCTGGGTGCCGATGAGGAACAACCTGCGGCGTCCGACCCTCCGGCAGGGCGTTGTAGAGGTTGTTGAGGTTGCAGGCGCCTGGAAGATCCAGCAAAACGTGAGCGAGACGACATGAGGAGACATCTTGGTGGAGATGAATCTCACCGGCTCGTCTGAACACAAACTGAAGAAGCTGCATTCCAAAGTCTCTAATTACGAACTGAGCCAGGTTATTTGAAGACGAGAGGTTTCTCAGGGTATTGTCTAAAACACAGTGTTCTTCTGTCACACTCACCTGTTGGTTGGCCAGCACCATTAAAGGCAAGTGGGGGTCGGAGGTCAGCAGCTCGTGTAAGTGTTTCTTGGCCAGTGGCAAAAGCTGTGGGCTGGAGGAGTCGACCACATACACCAGCAGCAGAGCCTTCTGGAGGTAGTCGGGCCAAAAGGGTCGCAGCGCCTCTTTACCTCCAACTGACAGACAAGACAACAGACAGACGGTCATCACATTCACCGTCGTCCATCTTTGTCTCCGCTATTCAAGGTGTATTCAAGAGCTCAGACTCACCGCCGAGGAACAGGATGCGCAGGCCCTCTCTCTTCATGGCGGCAGTGTTGATGCCCTGAGTCGGCTCCAAGTCGTACTGAAGGCCGCCCGTGGTCAGACAGTACAGCAAACTAGCTTGTTTCCACTCATTTTGTTTTTGCAGAAAGCGCGCAAAGAATTTGATCCAACGACATTTCTAGGGCTGCTCATTGTGAAGGCTGTGCTACAGTCTGACCACCAGGGGGCGACATCGTCCCTGCATGGGAAATAAAAGTTTACATTGCCAAAGCTAATAACTCAGAAGTGATGCAAAACAACCCAATGGAGATGCAAAATGACTAAAATAGTGGCAGAAAAACAAAATGGAGACTCAAAATGAACCCAAAAAGACACCACCCTCTCCACCTCACCGTGGGCCGCACGTACACGCGGCTGAGCAGCTTGAGCGACAACTGTTTGGCTGGTGGTTGTCGTCTCCTCACGAGTCGTCGTCTCCGCCTCCTCTTCCACCTCTGCTGTCACCACCACCTTCTTGGAAGCCAAATGGTAACTCTCAAATTTTTTGTCATTCTCAGATAAGTTGTTATTATTATTAGTTTATGGAGAAACTGTCCTTCATGTGTTCAATACCAAAAATAACAAAGAAAATTCCCACAGCAATTTACTGTAAATGTTTTTATTTAAATATGAAAAACAGTGTATACAGTCTAGAACATGACCAACGGATTTTGAAGATTATTAAATTTTTTTTCTAATTCAGACTTTGAGCTTCGGCACATTTATTTTGATATGTAAATGATAAAAAGATATGATATAATAAAATAACTAAGTGGGAGATATACAAAGTTCAAAATTAAGTAGACGCGTCGCTAGATGTTTCTATATCATTCTCAAATGTCTGAAATGCTGAATCTTGGCCCTTTAATATCTCGTCCACAAACCGAACGAGATCCAGCGCAGAGCCGGAAGAACAATTTTTTTTAATCCTTACAGTTTATAGCGTGAGACTATCAAACTGGGGGGAAAAAATCTTTTCATACAATACTTAAAAAGGGACATTGGTAAAAGCTGAGATGGAATTTTGACTTTTTTTTTCCTCCCTAAAAGTGCTCTTAGAAATCTGTACATATGAAGGCTATTCAACAACATTGTTCACCTCTATCCCCCAAAAAATAAGGAGTAAAAAAAGCTTTGATCGGCAAAAACACATGAAGCTCATCCCAGAAATATTATCAAAAACATAAGTGGTTTAAATTCTCTTTGCAAAAAAACCCTCCCAGTAAATCACCATTTTATTTTCAAAGATGACAGACACTGTGCTTTTAAAGCTGTGAACCAACACTCACATCATGTAGTGTCAAAGTAAAATAAAACGACAGATTACTGGAGCAACCACTCCAATAAACAGCTGTGTTATTTAGACATTCAACAACTGTGGCTATTCAAAAATATTAACGGCACAACAGAAAGCCCGTCGACGTGTCCCGGGAGTTTAACTACTTATTCTGAAAAGTTCATTTTTGTGCTTGAAATTTTGGCGATCGCACAGATTTAATGAGACCAAATATAAAATTATTGTTAACGGTCAGTTGGTGTCGGAGCATGATATGTTTATTTTCCTGCCCAGTGCAGCTTTCAGGGTTCCTACACATTTTCCATTCCAGAATTCCAGACTCAAATTTCCAGGCTTCTCTGTAGATTTTTTTTCGGACCACATTTGAAATCCGAGTAAAAAAAAATAGCTGTTGTAGATGTTTATTAAGTAAATAATTTTAAAATTCAACATATTACATTATGACTGTGTTGCTGCTCTCATGTTGCACTTCACACATAGAAAGTCACGGTTTCTCCAGAAAGTTGATTGTGATGTTCACGTGCGTCTTGATATTGAAATATTAATGCCTCCAATTCCGGCATCACCTGTTCTGGGACTGATTCTCAGATTAAAATATTGATATTTAAACTCAGTCATTTTGGGCAAATGTATCTTTTTCCGTACTGCGTAGGAACCGTGACCTCTTTAGGTCTCTTTGTTGAGGTATTTTTCCAGATAATGACGCATGAATAAGATTATGATAACGTTCTAATTAGTAAAAATATTAGGATGTTACAAGCGTACTCTTACATTTTCGTTTTCACGCACAAGAAAAAGAAAGAAAAACTACGATGCTGACGAACGGTTGGCTCGTTGCTGGTGATAAAGCTCAGATGTCCTGAGATGGAAATGAATTCACTGAAGGCAGCACATGTTGCTCGTGTATCATCATCATCATCTACAGTGTGACGTTTAAGTCATGAATTAATAGCAATCGGTAACAGTCTTGTAAAGTGAAAACATTTGAACTAAAATAATTTTTTTTTGGCAAGAATGAAATTTGAAAAGATAAGATTTCCCAGATCTGTCTGGGGGGAAAAAAAGTTATCAATCAGATGTGGTCATTTGGTGGAGGTGAAACTAAAATGCTCTTTAAACCCAACTGTAACGTACCGAAACAATTTTCTCACAAATAAATAGAGTACGAGTTTCAGCAAGCCTGGTGTAAAGTGCAAAGAACCTTTTTAAATTTTAACAAAAAAACCCACAGGATTAAGCGTCGACCACCGGCGACCGACTCATCTGCCCTCACAGACCATCTGGACGATCAGGTCCCGAGCGTCCTGAAGGCCCGAGCTCAGCTCCGCCTTCTTCTTCGCGTGGGTCCCGATGAGGAACAACCTGCGGTCCCCGACCTCGGACAGGGACAGGGCGTCGTGGAGGTCGGTGATGCTGCAGGCGCCCGGGAGATCCTGGGAAACACGGAGACGACATGAGTGGAGATGGATCTCTAAATGTGTAACTGAGATCTGACTTTATTAAACCAATTCTTCTGTGGATACTTTCTCTTTTTAAGATTCTGGAGAGGACGGACCTCTGAAAACAGCAGGAAAGAAATTCCTATGTGTTTTGAGACAATATAAATAAAATATCTCGTCGTTTTTTAAGACTTGAAGACCAACGATCGAAGTAATCTTACCCTGAATTAGATCTAGGGCTGCAACTAACAATTATTTTCATTATCGATTAGATTATTTTCTCAGTTAATCGATCAGTTGTTTGGTTCATAAAATGTCATAAAAAGGGTGAAAAATGTCGATCGTGTTTCCCCAAAACCTCAAGATGATCTTTTTGTTTTGTTCACACACCAAAGATGTTCAGTTTACTGTCACGGAGGAGCAAAGAAACCAGAAAATAGTCACATTTAAGAAGCTGAAATGAGAGAATTTTGACTTTTTTCTCTCCATAAAAACTACTTGAACCGATTCATCAATTATCAAAATAGTTGGTGACTAATTTAGTAGTCGATTACTAATTGATTAACTGTTGTAGCTCTAATTAGATCCGTTCCTGCGATTTATGTTGGATTTTGATATGACAACTTTGCAACACTACTTGTCTTATGATTCAACCCAACAGAACATGAACAGGAAAACTCAGACAGAAAACCTCTAATTATGAAGAATCCAAACTTATGTAAAGGAGTATATATTTATTAATTCATACCAAGACTCTTGAGTTTTCTCCAACTTCGTGTGATGCTTTTTTATATATTCTGCTTTGCAGCTGTAACACCCAAATAAAGGATTATCATATCGTATGTTAACACAAACTAACGAAGCTGCATTTAAAAGTCTCTACTTATAAACTGAGCCAGGTTATTTGGAGACGAGAGGTTTCTCAGGCTATTGTCTGAAACACTCTGTGAGTGTTCTTCTGTCACGCTCACCTGTTTGTTGGCCAGCACCATTAAAGGCAGGCTGGGGTCAGAGGTCAGCAGCTCGTGTAAGTGTCTCTTGGCGACAGAGAAGAGCTGTGGGCTGGAGGAGTCGACAACGAACACCAGCAGAAGAGCCCTGGACATGTACTTCTGCCAGTACGGTCGCAGCTCCTCTTTACCGCCAACTGACAGACAAGACAACAGACAGTCAGTCATCACACTCACCGTCGTCCATCTTTCGTCTCCGCTTATTCAAGGTGTTGGGTGAAAAGAGAACTCAAGACTCACTTTCGAGGAACTCCACGTGCATGTCCTCCCTGTTGATGGAGACGGCGTTGAAGCCCTGAGTCGGCTGCATGTCCTGCTCCAGGCCGCCCGAGGCCAGGCGGTGCAGCAGACTGGTTTTGCCGGCTCCGTCCAGACCCAGAACCAGAACCTGCGTCCTCCCAGACTTGCCGGGCCTGGACTGCAGCACGAAAAGACGCACATCAGATTTGATTTTTATATCTTATACAAAACATCATCTTGGGGTTTGGGGAAACACGATTGCCCTTAATGGACCAAACAACTAACAGAGAAAATAATCGACAGGAGTTTGGAGGAGAAGTGGAAGTAGCGTGAGTTTCAGTCCCACTGTTGCAGAGGGGACCATCGAAAAACGTCTTGTTCGCCACATTTTTAAATGCTTACCTTAAAAAAATATATATCCGTTTAATGTACGCTGAAGGATGTATTTTTTCACTGCTTCAGTTTTCCGCCAGACACGTTTAAGTTTGCACTTTTTTTTTTCAAGCGTACTTCGGCCGTGTATACGTCTGTCTGGCGGCAAACTATAGCAGTTAAAAAAAAATACATCCTTTACCGTCCAATTGAACGGATATATGTATATTTTTTAAGGTAACATTTAAAAATGTGGCGAAAAAGACGTTTTCGCTGGTCCCCTCTGAAACAGTGGCTGCTTCCACCACTCCTCCAAACTCCGTTAAATGACATCGCTCATCACCATCTCCATAAGGTCGCATGTCAACTATGCATAAGTAACTCATACAACGGGCGACTGTGGCTCAGGACGTACAGTCGTTCGTTCGATCCCGGCTTCCGCCAGTACACACAACCCTAACTTAACCCTAACTTGCCTCTGACGGCGCTTCCGACAGTGTATGAATGGTAAATAGCAGCGCTGTGTGAATGTATGTGAATGGGTCAATGTGACTTTACTGTAACGCGCTTTGAGTGGTCTATATGACTAGAAAGGCGCTGTATAAATACAGTCCATTTCCAACCCGCTTCAAAATCAATGAACTATCCCTTTAAGGGGCGGGGCTTTCACATGTCGGCGCCCGGCGGCCCATTATTAGACGTAATCCGTCCGTGTTTGGGGATCGAACCAGGTGTTTACTGTAGACGTAGATTCACTCACACACACACACACACACACACTCCTCTCCACCTTGCAGAGGTCGAGTCCCGGTACAGACGCGTTTTTTAATTGTTTGTTTTTTACCTCGGACGACTTTTTTTTACCTCGTCCGCAGCAACAGGCGACTCGGCGTCTTCGCCCGCGACAGTTTGTCCGGCCGTCGCCTCCTCACTCTCCTCCCTCTCCTCCTCATCCTTGTCTTCTGCCTCCCGAGCGGGACTTCCACCGCCCTCCTCCGCGGGCCCGGTGTCAGGCGTCGTCGTCGTCGCGAGGCTCCAGACGAAGTACGCGACGCCTCCCGCTGCAGCGGCCGAGGCCCCGAGGACACCGGCTGCCCTCCAGCCGAACATGGTGCTCGCCCTCCCGCCGGGTCGGTTCACGGCTCCCCCCGGCGCTATCAAACGGACATTATACGAGACGCGTTGTGTTGTCGAAGATTAAAACTTCCTCCTCCTCTTCCGCTCAACAAGTGGATTAACGCGTCACAGGAAGCGCGCGAGGGATTTGATCCAGCGAGATTTCCGGGGGCCGCTCACTGTGGATGCAGTGCCACCGTCTGACCACCAGGGGGCGGGGCGACACCGGCCCTGTCATATGCTCATTATATATAATGTTACAAATACAATCATATTTATATCATATACATTATAATTGTTATATTTATGTAATGTATATCCTAAAATATGTTTTAAGCATTTATATGAAGATACTTTGGCACTTTTATCAATTTCACAGTAACTTCAGATTTCGTAAAAACTAGAATAAATGAATAGAAGTAATGAAAATAAAACCCTTGGCCTCTCTACTGTATGTAAGTGTCCCTGTGATTCAGATTGTAATTGTTCTTCTGTGATATTACTGTAACTTAACTCAAAAAAACAACATATATTTATATTTAGAATTTTTTGAAATGTTTTAGTATTTACTTGTTCTTCTCTTAGTCTGTTGTTATTTCTGTCTGGTCTGTTTTAACTGTTGTGTATCTGTTTTTTTTATCTTTCATCATTTGTACAGTTTTATAACAAAGAAATATGGATATTCACATTTGAGTAACTAAACCTTTGAAATTTAAAAATTGATTAATTTTTAATCATCCAACCAATTGATTCATTGACTCAATATTTCAGTGGCTCAACAATAAACTTTTGCCTTGGGGCAAATTATCCCCAATGATCAGTTTCACTTAACTGGATTCTAAAACATACTTACGTTTATGTGCGAGTGTGTGTGTGTGTATAATATAGGATGAGACATGAATATTAACACATCAGTATATTTATTTCAAATTAAAGGATCCCAGTTACTATCAGAGCCATAACTGAACAAACACAAAATGAGAGAGAACATCTTCTCAAATCAAACTCTAGATCAAATAAAAAGATCTCTTTTTGAACTGGTTGAACATGGAGGGGACGAGAACTTTAGGGACAGAAAACCTGAGCGACCTCCTTCCTGGTCCGCGTCACGGTTTGAGCGGTGGCCTTTGGTTGGTCCTCCTCACCGGGACCCTGTGGTGCTTCTCCGGAGCGCTCAGGAGCCAGGCCTGCGCCTTGCTCTCCTCCTGCACCACCCCGAGACTCTCCTGGGTCCGGGCCCGCAGCGACGGAGGCCTGATCTTCTTCTCCTGCACCTGCTCCGCGCCCGAGCTGGAGGAGTCCGCCGCCTCGACCTGACGGTGCCTCCGGGACTTGGGCGCCTCTTGCACGCCACTGTAGCTCTTGTGCTTGATGGAGGACAGGAGGCGGGCCCGGGCGCTGCTGCTGGACTCGCCCTCGCCCGGCTTCACCTCCTTCTCGTCGTCGTCGTCGTCTTCAGAGTCCTTGTCGCCGTTGGGCGAGAAGGTCTTCTGCTGCCACGCGAGGAACCCCGACGCGCAGCCTTGCAGGCGGGAGGCGAGGTCCCGGTGGGCCACGGCGGTGACCTTGCCGCTGACCTCCGGCGTGGCCTCCATCAGCTGCTCGTACTGGCCGTGGACGTTGGCCACCTCCTCCAGGACGTCTGCGGAGAGCAGCTCCTGCACGGCCGTGGCCCTCCCCAGGAACTCCGCGCACACGGTCGCCCTCTTCGGTCTCCTCTGCTTCTGGAAGGTGAGGAAATGCGGCATGGCGGTGTAGTGGACGGCCTTGGCCGAAACCAGCTTCCGGTAGACGTAGAGCACGTCGTAATGCCCGGCGTCCACGGTGTCTCTCAGGAACTTCTGCACCAGGGGCCAGTCCCTCAGGGCCAGGCGGATGTTCACGGGGGGCACGGCGGGCTGCGCGTGGTAGAACGCGAACATCAGGTACAAGCCGCCCACTCGGATCTGGTAGCTGTACGGCGGCAGGAAGTAGCTCACGGCCGTGGCCAGCGCCACCCTGCAGAACTTCTTCATCTCTCCCGCGCTCGTGACGCCCGTGAACGCGTCGGAGAAGCGCATCTGCCGCCAGAGGGCGGAGAAGCCCTCG